>NW_004949096.1:8641724-8665807 GCF_000317375.1 Microtus ochrogaster | reverse complement strand
GGGTGGTGCTGGGATGTGAGTGATGCTGGGGTGTGGGTGATGCTGGGCTATAAGTGGTGCTGGGGTGTGGGTGATGCTGGGATGTGGGTGATGCTTGGATATGGGTGGTCCTGGGATGTGGGTGATGCTGGAGTGTGGGTGATGCTGGAGTGTGGGTGATTCTGGGATGTGGGTGATGCTGGGATGTGGGTGATCCTGGGGTCTGGATAGTTCTAGGGCCTGGGTGGTTTGGGGGTGCAGATGATGATGGGGTCTGGTGTCTGAATAGTGCTGGGATATGGGTGATGCCGGGGTGTGGGTGGTACTGGGGTATGAGTGATGCTGGGTTCTGGGTGGTACGGGGGTGTGGGCAATTCTGGGTTCTGGGTCATACTGGGCTGTGGGTGATGCTGGGATATGGGTGGTACTGGGGTGTGGGTGATGCTGTATTCTGGGTGGTGCTGGGGTTTAGTGTCTGGATTGTACTAGGGTCTGGATGGTTTTGGGGTACAGATGATGATAGGGTCTGGATGGTGCTGGAATGTGGGTGATGCTGGATATGGGTGGTACTGGGGTGTGGGTGATACTGGGGTCTGAGTGGTACTGGGGTCTGGGTGGAGCTGGGACGTGGGTGATACTGACGCCTGGGTGGTGCTGGGATGTAGGTGATGCTGAAATCTGGGTGGTATGGAAATTTTGGTAGTTCTAGAATCAGAGTGGCATTGTGGTTTCAGCAGTATGGGTATTTATATAGCGCTGTGGCCTATGTGGTTCTGTAATGGCAGTGGTGATGCTGGAGTATTGAAGGTGCTGCGATCTTGGCTGTGCTGGGATCAGGGTGGTGCTGGGATTTGAGTGTTTCTGAGGTTTCAGTAATGTTGGGGTCTGGATTGTACTTAGATATGTGAGGTATTGGGGTTTGGGTGAAGCTGGGGTTGGGAAGATGCTGGGATTTGGGAGGTTCTGGGTTCTGGAGAATGCTTGGTTCTGGATGATGCTTTGGTAGGGGTGAGGCTGGAATTTGAGTGGTGCTGGAATCTCAACGGTGCTGAGAGGTGCTGGGGTCTCTATTGTACTAAGATTGGGCGGTGCTGGGTTTTCGTAGTGCCAGAATTTGGAGTACAATGATATGAGAGGAGGTAGGTTCTTACTAAGAGTACATTAATATCTAAGATGTGCATTCTTGCAGGAGGCCCTTGAGTAAGGACACCCTGGTTCAGACTTCAGACTGATATGGCCTTTCTCCAGAGTCACTGAGCTAATTGGTGAAAGCATGCTATAGGTGAGCAAACCTTTCCTGGCTTCCAGTGCTGCAGCCATCCCTCAACTCTGCGATCACTGCTGCCGTTATGCCTTCTGCTGTGATATAATGCAACTGCAGGGGTCCTTTCAGAGCCAGGACAATTTGCCACCAAATCTTTAGCAAATGAACCTCTTTGGTTTATTAGGTCTCAGTTTTGTGTGTTTCCTCATAGAACAGAGTAGCCAGGGAGAACCTCACAGGGGCTTTATATGAAGACCCCAAGGAAGAGAGCGAGCAGGCTATACTGTGATCCATGTGGAAAGCGTTATAGTAGGAGAAACAGCCACGCAAAGGTTCTAAGGTGTAGCGGGGATATCAGGCACATTTAGACCCAGGAGCAGAAGCCATGTGAGGAGAGAATGGCCATGAAATGAACACTGCATTATCTACGTCAGGCACGCCCAGGTAGGTCCCCCCCACCAGAGGAGGCTCACGTCCACACTGAGGTCTCTCCGGAGCCTGCAGAGGGTAGAGGCTGGGTTTTGTCAGTAGGGGTGAGTGAGGGAGCCTGTGAGGTTCATGGGTATGACTGGTGAGTGGGACCCTTCACCTTGCATCAGAACATGTAACCCTGATGCAGCCCTGACGTCCCTTGTGCTCCCATGCTCATGGTTCTCTTCTCTCCTTGCTGGAACCAAGAGAGAAGCTGCCTAACCCTGACAGTTGTGTACTGGAGGAACCGGCTCCTCCCGAAGCACTGTTTTGTGATTAGTTAACCTAACAACTGCTCATCTTTCATGTCAGACAGGTGAATGGGTCCTCCGTGCACCTCTCTGGTGAACCCAGATCTGGGCTGGAGAGATGGCTCCCATGAAGCCTTTGTTCCAGAAACAATCCAGGTCAGGAGTTTTGGAGGTCTTAGGAATCAGGCTTAACCCAAAGGGAATCTGATGCAGAGAACAAAACAAATTGAATTTTTGGAGGAAATTGCTCTTTGTCTCTTCTGTCTGGCACCTTTTTATTCAATTCTTGGGACTGTATATAAGTTAGTTATAGACAATCAACTGGATATTTTCCACCTGTTAATCAATAAATATTAAATATTAAGGAATCCAATTGTGAGTGTCCTGGGTGACTCGGTTTCAGAAAGCTAGCTACGTCTCAGCTGCCTTCTTGGGTTTCCTCTCCTAAAACTGTGCTGGTGATCACCTGGGACCTCTACTCCCTGAACTTGAGCATTGGGTCTCTTCCAAATGACAGTCATTCTCATGATGATCAAGAGCCTCTGAGGTGCCCTTAGGCATCAGTTGGGACCAACAGGGGCAAAGGGGGCCATTTGACCATTTAAATTTCCTCATATGAAGAATTTAACCTTGAAACTTGAGGGCTTGGTGGCAGGAGCTCAAGGTGAAGGCCCAGAGAGAGAAGAGAGATAGCGCTAAAGCATGACTGAGGAGACAGCCCAGGTGGTAAAGCGTGAGGGCACATGTTCAAACCCCAGGACCCACAGGAAAACAGCCAGGCATTGTGGGTACATGCTTGTAACCCCAGGACTGTGGAGATGAAGGACAGGCCAATTCCCGGTGCTCTAACCAATAAGTGCTCTGTCTCAGAGAGGTTTCTCCTGGTACGCATTTACACGAATGTACACAAAGAGGAGGAAGAGAAGACAATAACCACACAATCCTCCTTGGAATTTTGTTCTTTTCCGGCCCCAAAGCTTTCCTCCCAATGTGTGACCTCATGTGAGGACAGGAGGGGAAGTAGAGGAAAAGGAGGAGGGGGGAAGGAAGAGGAAGGGGAGAAGATGGAGGGGAGAAGGACAGGGGTTTAGGGTCAAGCTCAATAAGGTCATATCACTCCGGTTGGAAACTTCTGGATGGAGTGGGACAGTGTATTCCTGGGAGAGACAGTCATGTAAGCTCTTTGGCTCACAGTCATTTGGTGGGCACAGAGGAGAGGAAACGTCCCTCTGCCTCTGCCTTCAGGATGGAATGTGGAGGAGGTTTTGAGAAGGATGTGGGGCTGAGTTAAGGCTTAAAGGAGGAGATATTCTCTAGATAGACCCAAGGAAGCAGCCTGGGCACAGGCTCACTGGCCTGTGCCTGGCCCTGCCTCTAGGAAAGCCAGCTCCCATGTCATTTGCAGGGGATTCAGCCTGGTCGTAGCTGAATGGCTATATGGGAACTTGGGGCCTGGAGTGCTTTAAAGATCTTGCGAAGAGGTTGATGTGTCAAGCTGAAGAGACAGGCAGGGATGCACAGTCCTGACTGCTGCCCAGAGAAACCTCCCTCTCTAGCTCCTAACTCTTGGTCCGTGACAGGACAGATAACCCAGAGGGACATGGAGCGCCGCATCTCAGGACCCAAGGCATTGCCAGTGATGATGTCCAACTGTGTGTCTGCTCTGGCCCGTTTCTGCCCATGTGACCTTAGTCAGAGGCAGAGTCTTTGGTGTGCTGAGGTGTTGAAAATACCAGGCTGGTATGAGCTCACCAATAGCCTTCTGCCTGGGGCCCTTTTATGGAGTGAATAAAATATGTCTTATCTGCCTGGGAGCCCTTGAATTCTCTTCAACTTCCCAGCTGCCTGACACCCTCTTCCCTTCCGGGCATTGGCACTTGGCTTCACATGAGGTCCTCCTAAATGGGCTTAGTGACCATATAAGAGAGGCTAAAGGGAGCTCTGTGAAGACACAGCCAGGGGTGTTATTGTGACAGTTTGAAAGAAAATGGCCCCTTCAAAGGAGTGGCACTATTAGGAGGTGTGGCTTTGTTGGAGGAAGTGTGTCACAGTGGGGGTGGGCTTTGAGGTCTCTTATGCTAAAGCTTCCCTCAGTGTGACAGTCGGCTTCCTGCTGCTTCCTGCTGCAAGATGTAGCCAGCACCAAGTCTGCCTGAATGCCTCCATGTCCCCCACCATGATGATAATGAACTGAATCTCAGACACTGTAAGTGAACCACCCAGTTAGATGCTTTCTTTATAAAAGTTGCCAAGGTCATGGTATCTTTTCACATCAATAAAAAACCAAACTAAGACAGTTATCAATAAAGCAGAGAGCAATCCAGACTCAACCTGCTGGTGACCTGACAGTTGCTTCTCAAGACCCCAGAACTCTGGGAGATAAGCGTCTACTATTCACGATGCTACCAGGCAAATATATATCACAATAGACCAAGACAGCCTTCTGTCCTGAACCCTTTACTGTGTTAGCAAACGCCTCCTTGCAGGAGCCAGTGCATGAGAGTGGAGTTGGCAGGTGCCGCAGCTAACGTGGGACGGTGAGGGCCTTGCACTGAAGCCGCTTGCTGTTTCTGGGCCCTACTCAGTTGGTATCAAAAAGAAATGTAGTCCTCGTTTTGAAATTTTGTCTGGCTGTTTGAAGGAGGAGAGAGATCTGGTTTTTAAGTGATATTTTCTGCATAGTAAAGGAAGAGCAATGAATACAAAAGTTTCCTCAGAATCATGTGGCCAAACAAATTTCAGTCACGGGCAGAATTTAGCCACCTGGCTTCTCTACTTCCCCATCTACCTACGCTATACATCCTTCCATCCGTCTCTCATCTGCCGGCATACACATGCATGCAGCATCCCTTAGCTTGCCTATACATCCACTCGTTCACGTACCTGAACTGTGTAGCTGCCGACTGAGCTATATGCTAACCCCTACATTCATCTGCTCACCTACCCAGTCACACATTCATCTGTCTTTCTAGCCATGAATCTTCCACAGCTAAGATCCTCTCTCTCTCAAATTGTTCCATCTCTGCCCTTAGTCACTGGAAGCCTTAATTCTGTACAAGTTCAAGCAGATTACGAATTTATAAGGTGGTGCTTACGTGCACAGTCTGTACCCGCCGCCTCTCTTGCTGGAGAAAGTTCTGGTTTCCCCTGTTTCTTTGCTGTGCTGTCTGAAGTTAAGAGTGTATTTTTTTTCTCCCCTTGGATTTGAGCCTTCACAAGTGTTCCAGAAGAAAATTAAACCAAATAGAGAATTAGATTCCCCTCCCTCTTCTTGGAAATATCTTGCCACTGGGCCACGCTCCCTGGGAATTAAATAACTCTTCAAAAGGAGATCAGAAATAGATTTCTCAGTGGGGTTTCTAGACGTCAGTAAATGAATTTATGGAAAAAGGGTTAGGTTTGGCAAATTTTGAATTGCAATCCGGCAGATGTGTAATCTCTCTGTATAAATAACTCGCTTTTACCTTCTCCTTCTCCATGTTCAGCTGGAGCAATTGCTCTTTCCTTCAGTGGCCCAGTCATTAGTATCCCCTCCGGCTTGACGCTAATGGGTGGGAGGCGGATGTGGCAGGTAACTGATTCTCGACGTATGCAGCAGCAGCTTTAGTGGACGTCCATGGTCGGAGTCCAGCGTGGTCCAGACTGGAGGGTCATCAGATGCGTACACTTTGAAACTCTGTTCTCTCATTGGTGAAGTGGGAGAAAGCTTTGCAGCCCCTCCCCCAAGCAAATGGAACACTTGCCTACGAGAATGTAACCACTCCCTGGGGAGTGCTTCCTTCCATCCAGTTGGAGTCAGTCCTGTGTGAATAAATTTAAGACGGAGAACCCAGAGGGAGTGGACAGAGGGAGCGATATCGAGAAGCAGGATGGAGGAGCCACGGACAGAGGGAGCGATATCGAGAAGCAGGATGGAGGTGCCAAAATCTGAATGGCAGCTGCACCCAGGGACAATTTGAAGCTGGGGGGGGGGGTAATTGCAAGAACAGAGTGTGTTTTCTCCTCACCTCTAGACCAGTTGACTTGCTGCTTGCTTACCAAGCCACCCTATTCATAGGCCTGGTGGTCAGTCAAAATAAGAGCGTGTACCAGACAGTCTGAGGCTTCTTACTCATGACCCTCACTCTTTTGTTTTTGTTTTTTGAGACAGAGTTTCTTTGGAGTCTGTCCTGGAACTTGCTCTGTAAACCAGGCTGACCTCGAACTCAGAGATCTACCTGCCTCTGTGTGCCGGGATTAAGGCACGCGTGCCACCACCACCCAGCTGGCCCTCACTCCTCGTGAATGGCAAGCAAGCAGGATTGCCATGGAAAAGAAACACAAAAGATGAAGCTAACATCCAGGGGGCGTCTGTTTTCTTCTCTGAGAAACTGGTCGGGCCTCTCCACCACCAATGCTGGAAAGCAGAAGGTGGGCTTTGCAGCCAGGCTAAAGTGAGAGGCCAGGCCTGGCCCCTCCCCCACCCTGACTCACCTGCAGTGCCTGGGGAGAGGAAAGCTGAACCGCAGTGGCCACCATCCTGTCAGTGTGGGCCAGGGACTTTGCAGATGTTACTTCCTATGACGCTGCCAGCAGTCCTCTGAAGCCAGGACTCTGTGTTCCCATTTAGTAACGGAGGAAATAGCAGCACCGGGGAGATTGAAATAATGTCTCTTGGGTTCTAATAAGCGGGAAAGCAGGACAGGGTTGAAGCACAAGAGACCCTAAGGCTAGGGTCTAGCTGTCGCCTCAATGCCCCATTCCAGAAAGAGGGTACAGAGCATTGCCGTACAGAGCTGCTGGCAGAGTGTAACGCTGTAAGGTGGGGGGAGCCCCGGGCACCCCACTTCCCCCTTCACCACCACCACTACTTCCTCTTCCTCCTCTACCTGTCCCCTGCTCTTCCTTCCTCTCTTTTTCCACTTTTTGCTGCATTGCCGCTGCGGATCTGAGGCCGGACTCCAGATTCTCTGTCACTGCCTCCTCTTGTGGCTTCTTTGGTGGTTTCTGTTGAGACAGGAATTTCTGGAAGACACAAGACTCCATAGCATTTATGTGTCAGGGAGCTCAGAAAGATTCAGATCCTGACATACCAGCTGTGTGAGCTCCTGGGGTTCCTCACCTTCCTAGGCCTCAGTTTCCCGGTCTTGACAAAGCAGCTGGTGCCCACAGCCTTCTAAGCAGGCTGCTGTCAAGCCAGAGAGGCACTGTTGAATAGGGCTTGAGCAGTTTGGGGGGGGGCATAGAAAAGTGACTGCCCTTTATGGCATGGATGGTCTCCCACACGTGGCCCCTCTGACCTCCTAACCTTCCAGCTTCTCATCCCAGATCCTTTTCTCTTCCTACGCCTCATGCCTACTTCACGCTAAGTATGGAGTGGATACTTGCAGTTAAGTGTTTTGCATGTAGACATAGACTCAGTTTTTCTGTGTTATCTTCAGGGACCTGAATCTAGGAGCCCTGAAGAGCATGGATGAATGCATGGATGCTCAAGTCTCTCAGACAGGATGGTGTAGTATTTGCGTATAATCTATATGACTCCGTCAAGTCCTGTCTAGGTGTCTCAGGACAGCCAGCTCAGGGCAAGCGCGGTGGTGGTAGGGGTTGACTGTCTAATTCAGGGAAGGCACGAGGAGAAAGTCTGCGCATGCTCACTAAGCACCACTTCCCTTCTCTTTTTCAGTGCGTGGGTCACTGATTCCACAGCCGGATGTGTGTGCGCAGCGGTGTCTTACTCTGTTGTCTTACTCGTCACGGCATCGCCAGGGCCGTTAAAACCCACTTGCTCAGGTTAAGCCTTTAGTAAATTAATAAACGCTGTGTGAGGGAAGGAGGAAAACTGGGTCTGCTACTTTTTTATTCGGCACACCCCTGTTGCCAAGTGCTGAGCCAGGACAGTGGTCCCAGCAACCTCGCTGTTGTGGGTGAGTTGAGGCAGTTTGGATGCTCGTGTACCAGCAGGTGCTTAAAGGGCAATCCTCAGGAGCAGAGAGGTCAAGGCCGGTGGAAAGACAGGGCGTTCTCTGGCCGAATCTCACCTGGATTCCTTCCCTTCCTGTGAACTTTTCTTCTCCGCTTCCTCCCCGCGAGGCCTCAGCTGGCAGGTGAACCGGCAACAGCTGTGCTGCCGGCAGAGCAACAAAGCGGGGGCGGGGGATGGGGGTGGAAATACGTGCAATTTCCTGAGCAGAGTTACTAGGAGGGCAGGGTTCATAAAGAAGAGGAAAGCGCAGAGCTTTGGCCCGGCTGGAGCCTGCTAACCTCATTTCCTGGGGGCCCCAGCAGTCTGCAGAGAGCCATGGGACCGGGAGGGGGGCTTTCACTGGGAGGGTGATGGGTCAGGGCACAGCCTGGCTCCAGGTGACTGGTCCCCTGGCGAAACCGGTGCAGGACTCCGGGACCCTCAGGGCTTCCTCAAGAGCACTTGGTGTTGGAGATTTGCAGCCCTTCAAACTCAGGCTCCCTTATCTAGCTAAGTGTTTAACCTGACAGGCGAAGACAGCTTTGGGGTTCCCGAGCTTTCTGGAGCATGCGGAGAAATGTGGTTTCTTTCTTTGTCTACCGCAGCTCTCATTTTCCACAGCAGTTCCCAGCTACTGGATAAAAAGCAACCCAGCCTCACATCCGTGAGTTTGAATCTGCATATTCAATTAATTGTGGGTTTTTAAAAAAAATTGTTTTTGAGACACAGTTTTGCTATGTAGATTTGGCCTGGAACTCATGGCAATTCTCTTGCCTTCTTCTTCAGAATGCTGAGCCAACACTACTTTTCAAAATTTACATCTGGATCTGCTGAAGTCGCTCAGCAGCTAGAGGAGCCTACTTACAGCCAGGCTTCTTGGCGAGTGCCTTTTATCCCAGCACTCAGGAGGCAGAGGCAAGGGATCTGTGAGTTCGAGGGCACAGAGTTCTGGTCTACAGAGCAAGTTCCAGGACAGCCAGAGCTACACAAGAAACCCTGTATCAGAAAACAAACAAACAATCAAAAAGCCTGCCTGTAAACGTGATAACCTGAGTTTGCGCTCAAGTTTCCACATGAGGGAAGGAGAGAACCAGCTTCTGAAAATTGTCCTCTGATCTCTACACACAGGTCTTTAGCATGTGCATGTGTGTGCACACATGAACACGCAACAAAATATTAAATTATAAACCTGCTTGAGTGCTGAATGCATTGGGGTTCTTTCCTTGTCAATCCTACACAGCACAAAAAACTATTGGTGAAGCAGTTACTTAGTAGCAAGGACTGTAAGTAGTTCAGGATGATGTAATGTATGCAGGATGCTATGCAAATTCTGTGCCATTTTATGTAAGGGATTTTATAATGCTATCCAAGTGAAATCCTGGAATAGTCTTAGAAGATAGCCAGGGGTGGCCTCACGTTTCAGTCCAGTCCCATAAGCACAGTTTGATGCAAGTCTTTAGAAGTCATGGTTAGCTTCTGTAGGCAAAAGGAAACCTTCCCAGTCTCTCGTAGTTCTTTTCTGGTGTCTCAGAGTGTGTCTCAATGTGTGGTACCACACATTGTGGCAGCAGAGAAAGCACATGACCTACCTCTGTGTCCTTGTTGGCAACTGAGGAAGAGAGGCCTGTATGGGCTACTTCTTGCCCTGGAGCTGTGGAATAATCCTTCTGTACACTGTGTGAATATATGTCACTATGATTGGTTTAATAAACAAGCTGACTGGCCAATAGCTGAACAGGATAAAGTTAGGCGGGAAAGCCAAACAAAATGAAGGGATGAGGAAGGGCAGAGGGAGAAGAATCCTCAGTCAGAGGGAGAATGAGTCAGACATACGAAATAAAATAGAGGTAAAAGAAAACTGAATGACGATAGTTAAGAAAGAATTAGGGACAGAGGATTAACAGAACTAAGGGAACAATGGCACCAGGAGATGAGCAATAGCAGGGAGCTGTGACCACCCTTTGTCCTTAAGGAGACCTGAGAAGCGAATGCATGGGGAAGTAGCAAGGCAAGATGAACAACAGGTATGAAGATTGATAAACCATGGCCCATGGTCTGCCACTGGTTTGTAAATAAAGTTTTATTAGAATGTGGCCTAACTCATTTACTTACACACCACACTATCTGCCGCCATTTTATGATTCAGCTAAGGGGCAATAGTGACAGGAACTGTATTGCCTACAGTATTTAAATTACCTGCTGTTTGGTCCTGTGTAGGTAAGGTTTGCTGATCGCAGCTTTTACGTGCTGAAGTATGGCCCATGCCATTCATTTACTGAACTCCAAACTCCTCAGTTCCTCAGAAAGCAACTGTGTTTAGAGTAAATTTTTGTGTGTTTGCTTTTGTTTTTGTAAGAAGATTTTCATGTATCCCAGGCTAGCCTGAAATATCCCATGTAACAGAGAGTGGCCTTGAACCCCCAATCCTTCTCCCATCTTCTGAGTACCATATCACCTGGCCGAGGTAAGGTTTTAACAATGACGTCATTGGAGTGGCCCTAGTCTAATCTGACTGGTATTTTTATGATAAGAAGTGAGGACACCTATGTGTCCATAGGGAAAGTCTTAGGGAGCTGGGGAAAAGACAGCCACCTAGTTGAGGAGTAACACTTCAGAAGAAACCAACCTTGGTGACAGCTCAGTCACAAAGGTTTAACCTCAGAACTGTGAGAAGAGAAATGCATGTTGTTAAGGCCCTCCATGTTTGTCACGGTAGCCCTGGACAATGGCTGAATCTGCAGCAGTGGAATATCTGGAGGCAGAAAGGGACTGAGCAGTGTGGAGACACCACAGGCTAAGCCCAGCCAGCAACCCACCTCAAGGCTCACCTCCCAGGGCACAGAACCAGGTTCAGACTATGAAGAATAGATGCAGGAGCAGAAAGTAGAGAGGCCAGTGTGAACACAGGAAGAGGGGGAATGGCGGCCAGAACGGTTCTCCATCACACGGCAGCACCCATGATCTCTCCTGGCTCTTACTCTTGTGCCCATCTGTCTCTGCCATTTTTGGGGGGAGGGGAAGGGTAAGGAAAGCCACAGACATAGTTAAATGTCACCACCCAAGAAGTGTTCTGTAGGTATCTCTAATAGATAAAAACTTAAAAGAAACATGACCACAATACCATTTGCATACCCAAAGAAATTAGCAAAAATTGCTTAATTATGCTTCATCCTATCCCCGCTCAAAGTTCTGCATTGCCTCACAGGTGTGTAACAGCTAGTTCTTTCTCACCGGGCTTGACGGCCATGAGTCAGAGTTATTCATTGAGAAATCTTTATTTGTCCTCTTTAAAATGTCTTGCTTATCACACCCCTGTGTGGGCTTGTTCCTCTGTCCCCAGAATTTCCTGTAAAGTGCCAGGTAGATTTAAAGTCTTATTAAATTCAAGGGTGGTGCCTTGGATGGCATCATTTTACAGGAATGGAGTCTTTGCTTCTCCAACTTTGTGTAATATTGAGGACAGTGGATTTGGAGGTGGGAGCTGATCTTTTTATTACCAAACTTTGTTAAGTGTTTATCTAACAGGATAGTGTGTCCTGATGACCACTGCCCATTGTTATTTCAATCTGCTCATACAATGTTGACTTTTCTTTTTTATACTTTATTGTTTTTAATTGAGCTGTACAGTTTTCCACACTCACTTTCCCTCCTCCGTTTCCTTCCCTCTATATTTATTGACAGAATTATTCTATAGGGAAGAACTTCCCCTCGTCACCTAGTGACCCCGAAATATCATCTTAATAAAAAGACAAAAGTTATGTTTTTTATTGCTTTCATAACGCTGAGTTGGTAGGATAGATATCAATGGCTTTTGTCTTACTATTAAGAACTCGGAGTTTGGGGGCTGGGGAGATGGCTCAGCGTGTAATGGGCTTGATGCGAGGACACAACCAGGAGATGGCTCAGCGTGTAATGGGCTTGATGCGAGGACACAACCAGCCACTGACATTCACGTAAGAGGGCGAGTGTGGCCACTTGTCATCCCAGTGCTGGGCGGGGGCACCTGCAACTGGATGGGTCCCTGGAGCCATATAACTGAGTCACCGTATAACTGAGCTTAAATTGTGAGCCCTAGGTCCCAGTGAGAGATTTTTGTCTCAAAAAATAAGGTGAACAGCTCCCAAAGAACAACAGCCAAGTTTGACTTCTGCACACATACACACACACACACATGCATACATGCAAGCGCACACACACACACATACATACATACTGATACACAAACATACAAGTCGGAGTTTAAAAAATATATTTTATCATTTTAAATCCATTGATGTCAAAATTTATTTGATGCTAAATTGTTCCATTTTCAGCCAGTGGGTGATTTTTTTCAAATCGGTTCTTGTGTCCTTTTGACTCAACACCCTTCGCATTTGGTAATGTCCTGGCTCTCTGGCACAGTAAGGTGCCCACACTCATCTTTACCCAGTAATAAGGCCAAAGGCTCCGGTCAGTTTCTGCAGAAAACAGAAGCTGAAGCAAAGCTATGTATTCAGACTTT
This sequence comes from Microtus ochrogaster, assembly GCF_000317375.1. NCBI lineage: Eukaryota > Metazoa > Chordata > Mammalia > Rodentia > Cricetidae > Microtus > Microtus ochrogaster. The sequence goes on along the minus strand of NW_004949096.1, from coordinate 8,653,400 downwards.
ACTGGGTAGAGTTCAGGAGACGTAAAACCAAATAAAATGAATCAAAGACAAGGCAAAGACAGAGATGTTTCCAAGAAATGATGAGCCCAGGTTTCCTCCTCTTCTCAATAACCGCACCCTAGAACAACGGTAGGTGCCTGCCATTTCCTCCTGTGTCCCTGAGCTGTGGTTCTCAGCTTGCCCTCATCAGAGCATGAGGGGAAGCCAGAGTATCCGCATGGCCAGTTCAACCATGGACAGTTGGGACGGTCACTCCAGACACTCAGTGCTGTTGTGGGGTGTCCTTAGTGTGTGCTGCCAACAGTGATCAAGTATTTTGCAGCTGCTAGAACAGTGTCATTCTATTTTTTCAGGTACACAATTCAATATTTATTATATGCATTTTATATACATTATTTCTCAACAGCTGTACATATGCTTTGTGGTACAATCGTAAAAATTTGCTGATTCATAGTCTGTAAAACAAAAACCTTATAAAACTCATCAAACTCGCAAACTGATCAGAAAAGGTTTTTGGAAAACTAGAAAAAAATACTTTATTGTCTTAATCATGCATTACACAAAGAAAATCTTTAGCTACACTATAAAATTAAGCACATCTAAAAAAAATAAAACAGGGAAAACTAGTCCAATCCCAGCAGACTTCTGTATCCTGATTCAACTTTTTAAAATATCCTATATGTAATGGCAATAAAATACTCTTCATATTTTTTTTACGTTAGATCATTTTTGTTTTAGACTTATGATAAATCAAGACAGTATCTTAGGGAGAAACACCTTGGTTTGTACATTAACTATAAAATATTCCATTTTTAGTCTATTTTAGACCGTTCAAAGAGTTCCAAAATAGATACACAGGCTCCCTTAGCACATTAATAAAAGGATATAAAGACCAACAAAAAGTGAAATAAATAATAGGCCATTAGCAAGATGGATAATCCTTGATAAATAAACTTGTAAATACAGTGTGTCATTCTTAGCACTGTGTAGATCAGGAACATAGCAATAAAACCAAGGCCACTGATGTAAGCAGACCACGTAGGACCAGGGTAACACATTGGTTTTGGTATCTCCACCCTTCTACTATTGAAACTCAAGTGTTTAAATCCTCTTGCGCGCTCAGATTTAATAAGAAGCAAATTTTCTGCACTTCTTTTCTTAGAGAGGAGGGCAATTCCAGTTGTTTGAAGTAATGGCCTTTTGCAATCTCAAAAGACTTAACAGCAATTAGTAAGTAAAGCTATGGTCCAATGGTCAAAATCCATAGTCATCACCTCAGCCCTCAACATCTGCTTCAACAGAACCTGAACCATCCCCCTGTGAAAACATTTCCATCTAGACTCCAAAACCTTGCATTCAACAGAATCTGCAGTGACAAGAAGAGGAAGCAAACCTTCCTGTGTCTCTACTGGGCATGTTAGGAAGACCAGTTACATTTTCACACTTGATCTCTGCACCAGGCGTCTTACAGCATGAACCAGGTTTGTTCAGCATTTTTGCTACATTTAGGGTAGTGATCCTGCAAAATGACCTTGGTCTGGCTTTAGCTGGGGCTTCGCCAAGTCATCCCACCATTTTCAATTCAGATGATGGCATCCGGGGAGCGAGGTACACGGACGACTTTGTCGTGTGGCTCTGAGCCCCTCTGTCAGGTTTGGGCGGTGGGTAGAGTCGCTCTTTGTTCTGTCACAATGCCATAGATCTCAGGAGAACCGATCAGGCATTCCTCCAACCCTCAGATGGTGGTACTGGGGGAAGAAGAAACAAGCCTATCTCTTGAGTAGAGTCTGATGAAGAAGAATTGCTTTTTCATGCCAAATTAGAAAGCTTGACATCATCGATGTGCCCGAATGGGAATAGCAGGTTACCCCTGGACATGGTAGCTAGGGCTGAGAGTTAGTTCCCACTGATTTTATGTAGTCAATCAACATCACAGCTAGAGCAGTTCAATGGACTCTAACCATGTGTTTTGGCCATTCCTGTCCTATGGATATTTTGGTCTCAGGCCTACTCTTTGGGCACCAGAGAGACCAAGGAAAGGGCCTGGCTAACAGCGGATGGATGCTTTGTATGCAATCATATACTTTCATTCCTTCGTTCTCCAGAATTCCTGGCTCCGGATCTTATTCAGTGTGTCTGCCATTGTTCTAGTACATTCTGTGTTGCTGTAACAGAAGACCTAAGACTGAGTACTTTATAACCAACGCAAGTTTATTTGGCTAGTGGTTCTGGAAATTGGGAAGTCCACGAGCATAGCACTGGCATTTGGTGTGGGTCAGCCATAGCAGAAAGGGCAAGGGATGAGATATGCGGTTATTTCACATGTGTGTGTGTGTGGGGGGGGGAATGCCAGACTCCCCCGTTCTTAATAACTCTTTCCCATGATTACAGCCTTGATCCATTCATGAGGATGGTGCTCGCATGACCGTCACCCCTGAAAGGTCTGGTCTGTCAGCACTAATGCACCACGGATTAAATGTGTGCGAACCAGCAGTCAGAGACTATTGTAATAGGTCCTCCTCTATTGTTCTCTACATCCTACACGTGAATTCTGGAAACACGTTCAAACCATGCCAGTTACCACCTGCTAACATTTAAAGACCAAGAGAAAATGGCTGACTTAACACAGGGGAATCCTGTCCTATATCCCTCCAGTGAAAGAACACATCATTTGGCTGGGTGATGGTGGCACATGCCTTTAATCCCAGCACTTGGGAGGCAGAGGCAGGCGGATATCTGTGAGTTCGAGGCCAGCCTGGTCTTCAAGAGCAAGTTTCAGGACAGGCTCCAAAGCTACAGAGAAACCCTGTCTCAAAAAACCAAAAACCAAAACCAAACCAAATCAAACCAAACCAGACCAAAACAAAACAAAAGGACACATGGTTTTACCAAGCAGGTGTGAGGCTCCAGGGGCAAAGCCGCAAGGTTCTCCTGCTAACCAGAGACAGCAAGATAAGTGGACGGCTGACTTGATGACGTGGCCTTAGCTGAAAGGCCTTCTGGAGGGCATTGTAGCATCAGGACACTGGAAGTGCTATACAGACTGAGATCTTTCGTCTAGGTCCCTGGGTAATGAGCCAAAGCTTTCTTACTGCTAAAGGGTCAGTATTTCCACACAATTATCCACTGTTGCGTAGCAGCTCTGCTAGCCAGGAAGCTCCTCCTCCCCATCCTACGCCATGCGATTCCTACAGCCAGTTCTACAGCCAGAACCTTGTTTTCCTGAGTGAACTCACAGAGGCTTCTACTTGAGGTGGGGTCAGAGGGCTCTCCGGCTTGTCCATACTTTAGATTTCCTTTCTGCCACTCACAATTGGGACCCAGCGGGTCTCATGGCACTAGAGATATTCATGGTGGGAATTTGAATGCACTGAAATAAGAGGCGCAGCAGAGGGCTGGGGATGTAGTCCATTGGTAAACTGCTTACTGGCGTGCATGAGGCTCAATCCCCAGCTCTTCATGTGCTACGTGTGCTGGTGCACCTCTGTCGTGCCACTACTCGGGAAGCAGAAGTAGGAGGACAACGTTCTACATACATACACATATGCAAACATACACATATGCAAACGTACACACAGATATTTAGACTATATGAACACATAAATATAGAGAGAACACATACATATAGAGCAAGTGAGACAAAGACAGAGACAAGAGTGAAAGCCATAGAATTCTATAATAAGGCCATGCTACATGCATGAATGTTTTTCCTGCATGTATGTCTATACAAGGTTGCCAGATTCCCTGAAACTGGAGTTATAGACATGCTGTCATGTGGTTGCTGGGAATTGAACCCGAGTCCTATGGAAGAGCAGCCAGTGCTCTTAACCCCTGAGCCATCTCTCCAGCCCCCTCTAATGTGTTCTTATCAGACCACAGGATGCCAAAAGACTACACACACGGTACCACAGATGTTCACTGGCATTTTGTATCGGTCTCATGGATTATAGTAGAAAAACAGTGACTCAGTATATAATGAAAAATGGTACCTTTGGGTTTCAGTCTGGCTAACTACAGACGGTGCTAATGAATGGCGTGAACAGGTGGTGCTGACTCCCACAGGCGCCTCCTTTGCACCAGCCTTTCAACAAAAGAACAATAGAGGAGGGCCGCCTCCTCCTCTCCACGAAAAGAGAAGTGCTTTAGATCAGAGTCGCACGGCTGGTGTCAGAGGTACCGCGACTGGACTAGCAGCTGGGCTGCGACCGGTTGCCACCTGACTCGGCTTGGAGTAATCCACTGCCATCCACCAAAGCTTGAAAAGAGCCCAAAGAGTGTCCCCCCCCCCCCCGGTAGAGCTGTGATGGGAGAGGCTGCCTCTGCATCCTTTTACGTGGGTGAAAGCGGCGCTACTGTCCGGAACACCTCTTACAACAAAGATTTGCTTGGACTTAGCACTTTGGCGGGGACAGAGGGCGCGTCTCCCCACAGCCCTTCAGATCAGCCAGGGAACTGATAGGAAGACTCTGTTACGTATATTCATCCAAGCCATGAATTCTAATGAGAATTTTAACTGGGATTCAGAGGAATAAACAAAGGGTGGGGCCCTGGACATCTCTCCCGTTGTGCATTTACAGCAGCAAGAGGAATCAGGTTGTTTATTCTGGAGAAGATAACTCAGGAATCCATATTGATGCTTACAACTGAAATGCAGTCTCAACTTGTGTGCCTATCTCTCATCTTGTTTCAGTTCCTTTACATTTTCTCTGTATGTGCTGATGCCCGTATATGTGGATGTGCACTGGTAAATGCCTGTGTGTACCTCGGGTGTTTCGACACCGGCTTTCTCTCTGGCTCAGAGCTCACTAGAAGGGTTAGATCGGCTGATTAGAGAGCTCTGGAAATCCACCCACCTCTGTTCTCCAGTGCTGAGGTCGCTAGCATGACACTAGGCTTGATTTTTGTGTGTGTGTGGGGGGAGGAGGGTTCTGGGGAACTGAACGTGTGTCCTCGTGCTTGCAAACCCTTTCCTGATGGCAGCTACCTCCCCCGGCTCCTCTCTTCTGTTCTGAAACTCTAGGTTCACGACTGCTTTGCACACCCTGCTGCGTCCCAGGACGGTTCTAAGAGGACGGTAGCAGATGTGCCCTCTCTGCACGAGGCTGTGCCATTGCTCACGCACACTGATGCTGGTCACTGCGGTTTCCACACCTACCCTTTGGAACTCGGGCTGTGTGGCTTTCTTGGGCCAGTAACACGGCAGTCGCAGGAAGAGTGATGCTGGTCATTTCCAGGAAGAAAGCTTAACAGCCCAAGTCTCTTTTCTCTTTGCCTCAGTGACTGACTTTAAAATATCCCAGACATGCCGTTCCCAGAGCTTGGATCACAGCGGGAAGATGGTAAGGGGTGGGGCTGGAGCCCACATATACTAAAGAGGCAGCCTGAGGCTGCGGAAGGCACAGTTATTTGGGTTTATCCGTCACTATAGCATAGCATCTCACCCGCCCTGTCCTAATCCACATGACACTGAATATGGTTTAAGATTTCTTCATGTTCTTCTTAATCCTTAGGATACATATCTCACGAAGGACTTGCTGTTAAGGTGTTATTTTATGGCATGGCCCACACTACTTCCTCCTCGTCCTCTTCTACCACGGATATAGTACAGTTATTGCCATGTCCTTTTTGCTCGATTTTTGTTGAAAAGATTCATAGATAGGGACTTGCAGTGCTGGAGGCTAGACGAACTTGGGATTTTGCTTGACGCTCCAAATCTCTCTGTTAGCCTGGCATCTTTCTGCATCTCTCCTTGTGATGGGTGAGTCTTCAGTCTTATCAGCACCGCTGACTAGTGGGCTTTGGGTATTCACCAATCTGACAGGGAAGGAAGATTGCTCCGCTGAGCTTCCACCCACAGCTCGTAGTCTGAGAAAAGCGAGCCTCTGACCAGATGATGTAATGGTCATTCGAATCCCCTCATGGACTCTTCATATAGCCTGTCCATTTGGGGTGGCTGGCAGCTTCCTTCCTAACTTTCAGAAGCTCTGCGTCCCCTAGGAATATTCACATTTAGTCTAGGATATAAACTGTGTTTCAGATGAGATGCAAGGAACTATGGGGCATCTAGTATGATTATTAATGCGTCCTTCCTTTGACCCAGAAACCCCCCAAGGCACCTGGCTGAGCAGGTGAACCAACAGTTTCCTATTGCTCTTCTTGTTAAACAATAAATTAACAAACAAACCCTTAGTCGTAAGGTCATCAGCTTTTTGTTTATGTATTTGCTTTTGTTGCTTGACATTTTCACATATATTCAAGCTATTATAAATGTGTATTTAAATATTTTATCTTCTACAAAGCGGGCCAAACATCTAATCTTTCTCTTGTCTGTCTCTGTCATTTTTCTCCTCCTAATTTATTTCTTACATTTTTCCCACCCCCCTTAACAATTTAAAATGAAGGATCGGATGTAAAGTCTACCGCGTGCCCCCAGTGCACAGCAAGCAAGTTCCCTAGTGATGCAGTTTGAATATGTCCCTAACGTGTGTGTATGTTTGTATATATGTTTGTCTATATGTATGTATGTAAAACATGCTGCAAACATAGTCCTCAAGGCGGTGTCTAAGAGGAAGGATCTTTGGGAGCAGATTCCTGCATAGTCCAGCCATAAACTAACGGATCTCCTGGTTACTGGGGAAGTGGCTCTGAGATAGAATTAAGCTCTGGCTGGCATACTTGCTGCCTCACTCTGTCCCATGTCACGTGAAGAAGTTGTGAGGAGGCCTACCCCAGGTGTTGGTGTCAGCCTCCAGAACAAGAAGCCAAATCTACCCGTGTTCTTCACAGTCTACCTAGGCTGTGGTGCTCAGCCGCAGCAGCAGAACTCGAATGTAGACACTGGGAAGGGCAAGCGGAAGGTGGGGGATCTGAGGGGTTTGTTCTGTCTCTGTTCTCTTTTAGGAGCAGACATGGGGGTGGAGGATAGGCCATGCAGCACTGGGGACAGCTGGCACTATTGCACAGTGCATGGAAATCTTGGAAATGACTGAGGTGTGAACAGATGCTGGACGCTGGACGCTGTTCTCCTGTCCCTGCTCAAGCCCCCTCAAGTTTTGTTATCTTTGTCTCTAATCCGCTTGGCCATATAAACCATTCCTTTCTCCCTGATCTGGGTGAGCTTGCATATTTCAAGACACCCACACCACAAATTCAGCTTAGCTTAATTTGTACGTTGTGCTTAGCATTTTGTACAGAGGCTCCTAGATTCGGTTTCTACCCCACAGAAATGGTACTGGTTTTTAAGGGTTTATATTAAAGACATTTGCTGCAGTGTCATCTGCAGGGGGTAAGATCTGGCCTGTCTTAGGGTTTCTATCTTGACAAAACCATGGCCAAGGCAACTCAGGGAAGAAAGGGTTTATTTTGTTTATACCTCTATAGCACAATTCATCATTGAAGTAAGTCAGGGCAGGAGCTGAAGCAGAGGCTACGGAGGAGTGCTGCTTACTGACTGGCTCCTAATGGCTTGCTCACTCTGCTTTCATATAGCGCCCAGGACCACCAGTCTAGGGGCAGCACCGCCCACAATGACTTGGGCCCTCCCCATGTATCATCAATCAAAAACATGCACCACAGGCTTGCCCACAGGCCAATAAAGTTGGGGCATTTTTGGGGCAGTTCCCTCTTCCAAGATGATTCTAGCTTGTATAAAATTGACATGAGACTAGCTAGCACACTGTCCTCCTTGTGTGTGTTGTACTTGGGATAAAACCTAGGGCCTTGTACATTTAGGGCAAGTGTTTCTCTGAGGTCCATCCCTAGTCCAGTGTCTACTTCTATAAAACAGTTAATTTTACTTACAGTAACATTGGTGTGGCAAGTCCACGTGAGTGTGGGCACTCGTGTGCCACAGCAGTTGTGCAGAGGGCAGAGGACAGCTTTCTTGAGTCACGTCTTTGCACTCTGGGTTCCAGGGATTGAGCTCAGGCCATCAGGCTGAAGCTGCAAGCCCTCTGACCCACCGGACCATCTCTGTCTTAGGTTCCACTTCAAGCACCGCGATTGGAAACAGGAATGTTTCTCAGCAGCTCCAGTCCATGGTGGTACTTTCAGAGAACAGGCTTTGTGTTGCTTCTTAAAGATGAGTACCAACTGGATTTATTGGCTTAGAAAGGTGGCAAGATATACTGCATTTTAAAAGCTATTCGAGAGAGATGGACCCTGTGTTCGTTATATGTGTGTTTGTAAAACACAACAAACAAAAAATTTCCTTTACATCTGTAGATTTGCATTAATTAATTATTAATTAATCTATCTTTATGTGTAAATGTGTTTGTGTCATGTGCACATGCACCCTTGGAGACCAGAGTGGTGTCAGATTCCCTGGAGCTGGAGTTACAGAGAGTGTGAGCTGCCTGATATGGGTGGTGGGAATTGAACTCCAATTCCCTCTGAAAATCTAAGCCATCTCTTCAGCTCTTAAACTACCAATACTATTATTGTTGTTGTTATTGTTATAATATATCATAGCATAATAAATGCTATAATAGTACTATTGTTATTTTAAGTAAGCATTGATGAATGCATAGAGAGAGTGTCTTGGGCTGTTACTGCTGAGGATAGTGTGGCAGAAGAGAGAAATGAAAGAGGAGATAAAACTGCTGCTTTCTGCAAAATGGAAATATTATTTATGGTAAAAATTAAAATGGAAATGTGAAAATTAGCATCCTAAGTTATAGCTATAATATTATAATGAATATGTAAAAGTTATATAGGAGTGTGGAAAAATTAAAATATTGATTTAATTACGTGAGTAGAGTTGGGGCAATTTTTATTTAAGGTTCTGTGGCTATTTCGATGTTGTTTTTCCTAGCAACTCTTTCAAATGGGAGCCCAGTATAGCTCCTGGCGCGCAGATACTCAGTAAGTGTCAGATGTTGCTGCAGTTATTTTATTTTGAGAGCAGTTTCCCCAGCAGCTTCCTGTTCTTGGACTCCTTCCAAAAGCCATGGCTCCTCACGGCAGTCTCCATGGCTCCCCTCTGCGCTGCTGCAAGGCTGCTCAGTGGTCTTGTCTAGAGAGCTGTCTGGTTCTGTGACACCAAGCTCATTGCCTGGAGCATGGTGTTACTGAGATGAGGAGTCCATCCCCATTATCCAGGCGACCCTTTGTAAGCACAGAGATCTCTGTGAGAGGGAGGCAGGAGTCAGAGCTAGGTGGAGCTGCCATGCTGATGGCTGGAACAACATCCACAAGCCAAGAACCATGAGCAGCAATGGGAGCTGGAGGAAGAAAGAATGGTCTCCCCTGAGCTGTAGGAAGACCCCTCACAGCTGTATCAGCTGCTTCTCTCCTTGGTATAGCAAATTTCCTGCAAAGAAACAATTTAAGGAAACAATATAAGGTGTTTTTTTTTTCTGGCTTACAGTTAGAGGGGATACAGTTAAAGGGATAGTGGTGGAGAAGTTATGGCAGAGGTAAAGTCTGGCTGCTCACATTGCATCCACAGTCAGGAAGCAGGGAGTTAACAGAGATGTACTTCCTGCAGCAAGGCTTTTCCTCCTAGAGGTTCCAAAACCTCCACAGACAGGGCCCCCAGCTGTGGACCAAGCACCAACACATGAGCCTGTGAAGGACATTTCACATTCACTACCATACTTGACCTCCTGAGACTCATTTTAGACAGACCACAACAATGGTAGAGGATCTCTTCCATCAAACTACACAACCATGACCTTCTTTTACACCGCCCTCAGCAAACTGACAAAGGAAGCTTGGTTAAAACATGTCTGACCACCCTAGTTTCCTGTAGCGTTCCATTTGGATGACAAGAGCCAAGAGCTACATTGCTTTCTGCTTGAATTCCTGCTTGACTAAATCCCAGTCTCTTCTCAGGCAGATGGATGCCTGGGGAAGCCTTTGGACAAGGTGTGCGCTTGGGAAGACAAGAGTTTACACACACATTTACATATGTACAAATGACAGAAACAAGACTGGGAGGAAATGAGCAGAATATTAGCAGTGGTGGAAATATTAACTTGTTGTCTGCCCTAGGCTTTTGAGGATTTCCCCAGATAGCTCTAACATAATGGCTAGAAATGAGACAGTCTAAGCGTTTGCATAAGTGATCACGAGGGCTAGAGAGGTGGGGGAAGTCTTGTGAGAGGACAGGAGTCTGAGCAGGGTCTGGAGGGATCACACTGGAGGACAGCAGAAGCAGAGGGCATGCCTGCTGGGGGCTGATGTGAGCTGAGAAAAAGATCTCGTTCCCAGGAGTGACGGTTTGAATGATAATGTCCCCATAGGCTCATACATTTGGATACCTGGCCCCCAGTTGGTAGAACTGCTTGGAAAGGATCAGGAGGTGTGATCTAGATGGAGGTGTGTCACCTGGGCTGGGCTTTGAGGTTTCAAAAGCTCAAGACATTCCAGTGAGCTGTCTGCCTGTTGTTATGTCTTCATATGTGAGTTCTCAGCTACTGCTGCAGGGTCTGCCTGCCTGCCTTCCTTCTAGCTGATGCTCATGGACTCCAAACCCCAAATAAACACTTTCTTTTAGAGTTGCCTTGGTTTGGGTGTCTTATCACAGCAATAGAAAAGTAAAAAAGATATTAGGTTAATAAATAAACCCAATTAACTTGAAGAAACAATCCTCAGGGATTCTAATAAGAGCACAAAGAAAAAGTGAAAATGTTTTGACTGTGGATAATTAGTGTTGGAAGCTGTATTAGTATTCTCTGTACAATATCTAACACTATATTACTGTATTATGTCACTTTATCCTCCCAAACACTCTCACAGAAAGGTTCTAGAATTATCCTAGATATGTAGATGAGGTCATAGAAAAACAGATGTTGAGTAATTGCAATAAGTAGTTGAATCTGGATTTGGATCTCCAAATCATTCCAAAAAAGTGTGTTTCAGAAGTAGGTCAGAGAAACAGGCAAGTAAAACTGCTTGAGACCTTGTCATATCTGATATGTTCATTTTCTGTTGTGGCGTAGCAAATTACCAAAGATTTAGCAGCTTAAAACAACATCCATTTATCTCATTGCTGTGAGTTCTAAAGTCCAGGTGGGCTCACCTGGTTCCTCTCGAGGGTCTCACAGTCAATCTCGCTGGTGGCCAGACCAGGCTCTTATCTGGAGACTCTAGGGAAATCCATTTCCAAACTCTTTCTGTTGTCACTCAAAGCCGTCCCTATGGTTGTTGAGCAAAAAGGGTCTTGTTTTCTTTCTAGCTGTTGTTAAATTCTTCCCATGTTTCCAATTTTTAAATTCTTTGGATACTCACGGAATAAGACTCAGTACCTTTCCATTTACCCCGCCCTACTCCGCAATCTCCCTTTTGCTATTGGCCATGTGGCTGTGGTGGCATCTCAGCCGCTAACAAATCCCCTTCTCCGAGGCGAGCAGGTTGCGCAGGGCTTGCGTTGCTGGGTCATGCTCAGAATTCTGCCCTTGGCCCCAGGCAGGTCTTTACTTCTGTCTTGGAAGAAGAGTGGTTAGAGTTTTGATACAGGCCATACCTTGTGGAGTAGTGGGTTGGGGAGCGATTACTGGATATCAGGGTCTAGCGGGGATGAGGCCAGGGAAGAGCGAAAGCAAAGGGGCCAAGACTGGGCGGGTTTCTGATAGCCGGCTGGGAAAGACACTAGTAAGAGCTGGATGGGGCAGAGCTGAAGGAGGAAGCCGGATGGGAAAGACACTAGTAAGAGCTGGATGGGGCAGAGCTGAA
>NW_004949096.1:8636766-8641624 GCF_000317375.1 Microtus ochrogaster | reverse complement strand
AGAGCTGGATGGGGCAGAGCTGAAGGAGGAAGCCGGATGGGAAAGACACTAGTAAGAGCTGGATGGGGCAGAGCTGAAGGAGGAAGCCGGATGGGGCAGAGACACTAGTAAGCGAGACCTCTGTGGGCTTGGGGTTCATTCCGTCTGAGTCTTGGCCTTTTGGAACACTTTCTTCGGTATTTCATCTGGTCCTCATTTCACACCTAGAGGCTAAAGACATCACTCCTTCAAACGACAAATGAGGAAACGTACAAGTCCGGGAACATCGGTGCCTCAAAGGTGTACTCGGGCCATGTGGCCAAGGCCACTGGATGGGCCTATCCTTCTTGGATCTCAGCACAAGGACACTAAGCAGCATGGATTGATGGCTGCATTGTCATGGTTCTCTGGGTTCCATCTACCCTCACCTGGCATGTAGGCAATTTGTTTCATCCCGAGAGAAATAAGTCGGGGAGTCTGGTTGACAGGCATCCATCGGGAGACAGAAGATGGGGGAAACTGCTTCACAATCTGGACTCTGGCTTTCTGAGGGAAACTCGGGGGGGAGGGGGCAGGATGAGAGGCGTGGTAAGGAGGGAGGGTGGAGAGACTTTCCTCATCCCTGTGAGGTATGGAGAAGAAGGGACAACTTAACAAAGAATGGGAAGGGCAGGAGGATGGAGGGAGTGTGGCTCACAGAAGGGTAGACACTTGCTGGTTATGGTGAGTTGGAGCTATTGCGGGAGAACAAGCCCTGCAGAGACGCAAGATCGAATTCCAGCTGCCCACCTTCCCATAAGGCAGAAACAGCCCCTTCTAGGACTTTGGGAGTCAAAGTTTCCAGATTTTGCATATGGGTTTGTGTGTGCTCCGGAATCTGACTGATAAATACTGACGACAGCAGTGAGGGTGGACCTGGGACCTGTCAGAGCAGCAGCCTTTTTCAGTGTCCCACAGACAGGCAGCCAGGGAGTCCTGAAGGAGTCCTTTCCTGTCTAGAGAAGCAGCTACGGCCCCCGGCAGCCTGGCTTTCAGAAACACTATAGGGGAAAAACCCACTCCATTAAGAAACCTAGTCTGGTAATCTCCGACCTCAAACACTTGCATTTTCTCCAGTCTGCCTGGCTAGGAGAAAGACAGGAAGGAGAATTTAAAGTGGCATGTATTGATTGGCTCGGCTCACCAAAAGAAGGCCCTTTACCAGCTCTTCCAATTACAATTTATTCGATCGTGAAAAGGGAACTAGAGAGACACCCACCCCACCCCCACTCCAGGAGCTGCTTCCCCCTCCCCGTGAATTATGACGTTATCATCCTTCGCTTGCGTTTCCGAAAGCTGCCTGGTGGAGCAGCGTTTCCTTGTACCTGGGAGGAATCAGCTGATGAATGAGACGGAAGAGACCTGGGAGACTGGGGGAAGTAGGGAGCCCTGTTGAGTTCCTAAGGCTGACTGCCTGTTAAGTTAGGAAGTCCTAGGGCGGAAGGAGACTGGCCTGGACTCCAGTCCTGCCACCACCCCTCTCATTTTTTAAATTTTTTTTTTTTTTTAATTTTTCGAGACAGGGTTTCTCCGTAGCTTTTGGTTCCTGTCCTGGAACTAGCTCTGCCTCCAAGCACTGGTTTTCCGGTTGATAAAGCCACGGGCCTCCTTGCCTGTTTGTTGTGAAGAACCACATAGGTGCTGTCTTTCTCATGCATCAACAGGACTGAACAAAGGTGCCTCTTGGGGATTGTGACCTCATATCCTGCTCCGTGGGTGCTGGGGTTAGAGTTCTTGCTGAGTAGGAAGCCTTGCCTTGTGTTCCCTCAAATAACTATTGGATTAGACGATGTGAGGTTAGTTCCTTTGGCTTTGCACTGCCTCTTCTTGCCTGCAATTTTAGCAGCTGCCACTAGGCTGGAGCTCTTCTCTGCTGAGGGTTCGTTTCCTGCTGACACAAGGCTGGTGCTGGCATCACATAGTGGAAGCTGAGGGAGCTCTTCAAGGTCCCATCTGTCCAAACTCCATTCTTCTGACATAATCTAATCACTCGCAGAAGGTCCACATCCTCACTCCATCTTCGGGGGCTAGGTCGGCAATATGAATATGGGGATATATAAATAGTCATTCCTTTACAGCTGCCAATAAGGCTAATAGATCTATTTTAGGGTCCAAGAGACTTCCTTTATCTGGCTTTCATTTCTCTCTGCATTCTCAGGGAAAAAGTAATTACCTCCTGGGCAGTGAATCACTAACAGTAGTGGTGTGTGTGTGTGTGTGTGTGTGTGTGTGTGTGTGTGTGTGCACATCAGCACACCCTGTGGAGGAGTTGGGATGGAGGGACAAGGGGGAATTATTGGGGTAGGGACTGGGTTGGATCCTCTGCCTTATTTAAGATCTTCACAAGATTGTACCTTCAGAGACAGAGTTAACAGAAGCCACAAAAACTTCTGTGAGATGGGAGAGACAGAGAGCAGCATTTTCTCATAGATGTCTTCATTGCACACTTGACCCATTTTTCTGTTTTAGGTCTGAAGGCTCCAAGGCATAGTTAACCAGGATAACCACATGGGTGCTCAAATGGGCTGCATTTTTATGGGAGTCAAACGTGACTCAGATGACTTCTGTATTGAAAAGACCTACAGATGAACATACAGCTGAAATACACAGAGAGTGTGTGTGCAAATCTCTGCCCTGTATAGATTATAAATCTGGACTACAGCTAGCTAGAAGAGCTAGAAGATGGAAACTCATGTTGGCCTATCAGACTCTGGGGCAAAGTCTTTCCGTTTTTGGACCTTGGTCATAAGTGAAGAAATGTAATCAACCTTGAAGGGCTCCTCCAGATAGAAATTGTTGAATCCATATAACAGACCAACTACTTGGCAAGAGCTTATATAAAGAGGGGCTTAGTCATACGAACCCCGAGTCGCACAGCCCATGGCTGATGTGACACTAAGCGATATCATAAAATCCAGGTGTTTTTTTTCTTTGTCTCTTTCCTCTGTCACACTTAAAAGTATCAGCTTGTCTCACGATCACACATGGTCTCCAAGCAATGTCTCTTTGTTCTTAACAAACAAAGGCAAGGGCAAAAAGAGCCTGAGGGTTTACACCAGCAGAGGCTGTCTCAACACATCAGAAAGTGATGGCTTCCCGTGAAGGCCTGAACTGAAGGTTTAAGCTTGAGTCTCCCAGAACTTCACACCGTGGCCACTTGACTTTAAGGTGGCTAGTAACTGGATTGGACTTAGGTCTGACCCACACTATTGGCTGCAAATAAAAAAAAATTAATTCCTGCATTCACACACAAACACTCCTGGACCCTTATAATCATGAGAGCACTGGCCAGTCAGCTGGGCTCATAATGGCTTACAATGGTTAGAACATCCCTGCATATAATCCTATGGACTACAAACCCACGAACACACAAGCATCACTCCCTTCACCTCAGCTGGGTCTTGAGAATCTGGTTCAGAACCTGATCCACCACAGGTGCATGTTGACTCATTGTGACTGAACAAAACCATTTCCATCACTGTGCTCAGACCTCAGTGGCCTGGGCTCTCAGGCAATGGGGTATGTACCAGATAAATGGATTTTCAGTCAGCTGGAGGGTGAGGCAGAGATGCTGATGATCTCAGATGAATTCTAGTACACTGCTCTAGGGCTTTGTTCCTATACCTGTGATTGAAGTGCTGCGGGAGGCCCTTCTGTATATGTGCTGCTTTTATTGATTAATGAATAAAGAATCTGTGTTGGCCTGTGATAGGATAGAGTAGAGCTATGTGGGGAAAACTTAACTGAATGCTGGGAGAAAGAAGGTGGAGTCAGAGAGACACCATGTAGTCGCCACTGGGAAGAGATGAGATGAAACTTTGCTGCTAAGCCATAGCCATGTGGTGATACACAGATGAATAGAAGTGGGTTAAATTAAGATGTAAGAATTAGCCAAAAAGAAGTTAGAGCTAATGGGCCAAGCAGTGTTTTAAATAATATAGTTTCTGTGTAGTTATTTCTGAGCAGCCAGGAACAAACAAGTGGCCTTCTACAACAAATTGGCACTGCTAGGAGTCACAGGCAGGAGAGCATGGCAGATTCTCACTGCAGTACACAGAGATATTTCCAGGATGCGCATGAAAAGGGGTTTATGTGTTGCACACTCCTTCTCAGAGTTAAAGTGGTGAGTGAGACTCCTACCAGATGGTCCCAGAGCTGGTGGTAATGGTACCTCTGCCATTTTGAAAGGCAGAGAGTGGTGGAGCCAGCACCCAGTTCCACTGCAACCAAGCAGCTTACCATCTTAAAAGCTCTCGAGGACAGAAAAGGATTTCAGATACACAATAGGGCAGATTCAGACATAAAAGAACTCTAAATAAGTCACAGTGTGTTTTTAAAATGTACGTAGGGTTGGGAGAGAGAAGAAAAAGAATAAAGAGAAAGTAAATGTAATATAAAAGAGTATAGATAGCCATAGATTAAAGGAGAAAGATAATAAAATAAACATTAAACTTGTAGAAAAAGTAATAGAGTAAGAAAAATAAACCATGTAAAGATGGAATATACACAGAGAGTCTAAATTATGTATATCATTATGGTTTTTTTGTTTATTTGTTTTTTGGCTCTCAAAGAGCTAAGTAACAAACATATATACTTTAAAGGTATCTTGTCTTCAAATTTGGGGTGTAAGGATATGTTGCTTTGGAAAAGAGGTTCTTTTTTTTTGCTTCCCCAGAGGATGAGAATCTGTGTAATCTTTCCAGACTAATGTGGTTTGATGAACCAAGATTCTCCCTGAAAGGTTGCCATGAACACCCCCCAAAATTACTTTACCCAACAAAAAGCAGGAAGCAGTTTGAAGAGAACTATACTCAAATTCCCTAAATGATTGTTTGTTTAC
>NW_004949096.1:8633110-8636666 GCF_000317375.1 Microtus ochrogaster | reverse complement strand
ATGGAATATACACAGAGAGTCTAAATTATGTATATCATTATGGTTTTTTTGTTTATTTGTTTTTTGGCTCTCAAAGAGCTAAGTAACAAACATATTTACTTTAAAGGTATCTTGTCTTCAAATTTTGGGTGTAAGGATATGTTGCTTTGGAAAAGAGGTTCTTTTTTTTTTTTTTGCTTCCCCAGAGGATGAGAACCTGTGTAATCTTTCCAGACTAATGTGGTTTGATGAACCAAGATTCTCCCTGAAAGGTTGCCATGAACACTCCCCAAAATTACTTTACCCAACAAAAAGCAGGAAGCAGTTTGAAGAGAACTATACTCAAATTCCTTAAATGATTGTTTGTTTACATTTAAAGGAGGATATGCTATAAAGATTTGTATTGGTATGGATCTTGGTTTGTTGATACAAATTTAAGGTCAGTTTTGTTATATATATATATTTCTGCTCTTGATTAAGGTATTGTATTTGTACAGCTCATTTAAAAATGTAGTGTATAATTAAAAATATGAGTTAATAGAGAGTCATCTATAATAATCAAGTTTATAGATGTGTTAGGTTTCTAGATGTACAGATATATATTTCAGATAGATAAGTATTCCTCAACCACTTCAAAGACCCATAGAATATGGCATTTAAAATGTTTTAATAACTTGGACTTTTCATGACAATGAGACACATCTGCTCCAGGCAGCACCAATTACTTTAAGAGGAAGATGGGCATCAAATAAACTCCTTATGGAGTTTGCTAGCCATTTTGGCAAAGAACTGCTCTTGCCTGGATTGCCTGGATTAATGTTATGCTGTATGAACTGGACATGCAGGACTCAAAGAGAAATGACTGCTGAAGTTGTGTAAAGAAGGTGAGACAGTCCTTCAGGGTTCCTGTTTCAAGAAAGAGCCTGCCAGACATTCTGCAGGACACAGAAGAAAGTGACTGACAAACTGCCATTACAAGGCAGAACAGGTCTTCAAATTTCCTGCTTATTGGAAAAGTCTGCCTGATATTATGAGTCTGTTGGCTGAAGATGGGTGTCCACAACATTACAGAAGAACTTTGGGTGACTGTCCAAGCAGCAAGATGTCTCTGTCAATTCTAAAGTTTTGGAAGTTGCTTACAATGCACTTCCTCTTAACTGAGGTAATATTATATCCTTCTGGGGTCTTTGATGGAGTTGAAGAATAGATAATTACAGTTTTCCTTAGTTATGATAAAAGATAAAGTAGATATAAATATTGTAACTATAATTATTGCTTGATAAATGTTTTGTTATATGTAATTTTATTATGTTAAAGTTAAAACCTTCCTTTTTATTTAAACAGAAGAGGAGAAATGGTGTGGGAGGTCCTTCTGCATATGTGTTGCTTTTGTTGGTTAATGAATAAAGAATCTGCCTTGGCCTGTGATAGGGTAGAGTTGAGCTATGTGGCGAAAACTAAATTGAATGCTGGGAGAAAGAAGGTGGAGTCAGAGAGACACCATGTAGCTACCCCAGGCAGCTGGTAAGCCACAGCCATGTGGTGATACACAGATTAATAGAAATGGGTTAAATTAAGATGTAAGAGTTAGCCAATAAGAAGCTAGAGCTAATAGAGCAGTGATTTAAATAATATAGTTTCTGTGTGGTTATTTTGGGGCTGAGCAGCTGGGAACAAACACAAGTGTCAGATTAAAGGAATCCAATATGGGGTGCAGAAATCCTTTGGGGCTGGGAATATGGGGGAAATGTTTTCACCTCTCACTGAAAGGATAAAGAAGAGAGTGGATCCTTTAAAAAACAGCTGTGCATACAGATCCTGCCCCTCCCAAACACAAAAGAACAAAACAACCCAAGGGAAGGAAGGACTGAAAGGAGAAGAGAGGGACAGAGGGAGGCGGGGAGGGAGGGAAAGAGCCATAGCCCTTCCTGGGGCTGGAGCTGCAGCAGGAGCAGAGCTTTGTCACACAGGGAGCTGAAGGACCAAACATTCCCATCTCCTTCTCTCACCTTTGGTCACTATTTGGTGCCTCTCTTTTGCTAAGCCCCACTGGAACCTAGAAGGGGAAAGGGCCTGCTGGCTGATGTAGTCCCTGGAGGTCAGACTGCAGGGCATAAAGTGGGGTAAAGGGGTGTGGGGTTGTGATTTACAGTATAAGACAGCTTTAGTCATTGTCTCTGTTCTTAGCATGGACTTCCCAAACCCTTTTGAAATTTCCGAGGTTACCAGAGGCATAAAGGTGAGAATAAAAAACTCGTCCAAGCACCCTGGAGTTTCTGTGAATAAGGTGAGTTTTGACAGGCTCCTCAGGAAGAAGGCTGGCTTCCAGGGAGGTGACCACTTGACTTTCCACTAGCCCAGGATTTAGGCAGATCTATGCAGGAAAGCCTCTGAAAGATAATCATCCATGGAGGTGACCACAAGTAGCAGCCAGGAGGGGAGCACACCTTGGAGAGGCCCCAGAAGCCCTGTGCCACCCTGTGCCATCCCCATACTCTGTCACATGTTTCTTTGGAGACTTGGAGAATGATACTCCAAAAACAAGGTAATTTTTTTCTTTTTTTAGTATTTTGGACAGTTTGATTGGACAGAAATAAGAAGTCTTTTGAAGACTCGTGAATCCAGATCCCGACCTGAATGTTGCTCTCCATCCTAGCCCTAACTCTTTTCATCCTGATTGGATTCCCCCAAACAAAAACTCTGTGGCCTTCAGTCTGCCTACTGAAATGTCATTGGGTATAGAAAAAGAGGCTGGTGTGTCAACACTCCTGGACAAATGTCCGCCAGGGTGTTGCCCTCTGTCTCAGTCCCACAGAGAACAATGTGTAAACCGTCGTCTGTTTGATGGGCTAAATGTAGGCTGACGGTATTATGTGTTCTCTAACCCAGTTCAGCTCCTCCCCCAGAATCGCTTACAATTCCCTTGCTGTCCCCCAATTCTCCCTCTCCTGGGCAGGTGAGCTAATCACACTGTGACATGTCTGCCTTTCTCCAGGGGATGGTTTTTGTCATTTTTTTTTTTTTTTTTTACCCCGCGAACCTTCTGGGGACAGAGGAAGCTTTCCGTTGGGCTGCAAAGGCTTATCTCTTCTGCTATTTTCTTCCCTTCTTGTCGTTCCTTCCTCCTCCTCTTGGCCAGACCCGAACTCACGTCACTAAGTAGGCAACGATGGCCTTGAGCTTCGGAATCCTCCGCTTCCACCTCCCAGGTGCTGTGTTGCGGTCGCAGGTGTGCACCACCACGTGGTTAATGTGACGTTGGGGATGGAAACTGAGCCGTGTCCCAGCACTCTCGTCTCACCCACTTGACTATGTGCCAGTTCTGTTTTGGGTTTGTTTGTTTGTTTGTTTGTTGAGACACGGTCTCTCTACAAAGCCCTGGTTATCCTGGAGTTCACTATGTAGACCAGGTTGTCCTCAAACTCACAGAGATCCACCTGCCTCTGCCTCTGCCTCCCGAGTGCTGAGATTAAAGGCGTGTGATCACTGCCTGGCTTATGTGCTAGTTTTGTATTGCTGTAACAAAATCTCACAGACAACCAACTTGAGAAGGTTCATTTATCACAGTTTCAGAAGT
>NW_004949096.1:8601220-8633010 GCF_000317375.1 Microtus ochrogaster | reverse complement strand
AGATTAATAGAAATGGGTTAAATTAAGATGTAAGAGTTAGCCAATAAGAAGCTAGAGCTAATAGAGCAGTGATTTAAATAATATAGTTTCTGTGTGGTTATTTTGGGGCTGAGCAGCTGGGAACAAACACAAGTGTCAGATTAAAGGAATCCAATATGGGGTGCAGAAATCCTTTGGGGCTGGGAATATGGGGGAAATGTTTTCACCTCTCACTGAAAGGATAAAGAAGAGAGTGGATCCTTTAAAAAACAGCTGTGCATACAGATCCTGCCCCTCCCAAACACAAAAGAACAAAACAACCCAAGGGAAGGAAGGACTGAAAGGAGAAGAGAGGGACAGAGGGAGGCGGGGAGGGAGGGAAAGAGCCATAGCCCTTCCTGGGGCTGGAGCTGCAGCAGGAGCAGAGCTTTGTCACACAGGGAGCTGAAGGACCAAACATTCCCATCTCCTTCTCTCACCTTTGGTCACTATTTGGTGCCTCTCTTTTGCTAAGCCCCACTGGAACCTAGAAGGGGAAAGGGCCTGCTGGCTGATGTAGTCCCTGGAGGTCAGACTGCAGGGCATAAAGTGGGGTAAAGGGGTGTGGGGTTGTGATTTACAGTATAAGACAGCTTTAGTCATTGTCTCTGTTCTTAGCATGGACTTCCCAAACCCTTTTGAAATTTCCGAGGTTACCAGAGGCATAAAGGTGAGAATAAAAAACTCGTCCAAGCACCCTGGAGTTTCTGTGAATAAGGTGAGTTTTGACAGGCTCCTCAGGAAGAAGGCTGGCTTCCAGGGAGGTGACCACTTGACTTTCCACTAGCCCAGGATTTAGGCAGATCTATGCAGGAAAGCCTCTGAAAGATAATCATCCATGGAGGTGACCACAAGTAGCAGCCAGGAGGGGAGCACACCTTGGAGAGGCCCCAGAAGCCCTGTGCCACCCTGTGCCATCCCCATACTCTGTCACATGTTTCTTTGGAGACTTGGAGAATGATACTCCAAAAACAAGGTAATTTTTTTCTTTTTTTAGTATTTTGGACAGTTTGATTGGACAGAAATAAGAAGTCTTTTGAAGACTCGTGAATCCAGATCCCGACCTGAATGTTGCTCTCCATCCTAGCCCTAACTCTTTTCATCCTGATTGGATTCCCCCAAACAAAAACTCTGTGGCCTTCAGTCTGCCTACTGAAATGTCATTGGGTATAGAAAAAGAGGCTGGTGTGTCAACACTCCTGGACAAATGTCCGCCAGGGTGTTGCCCTCTGTCTCAGTCCCACAGAGAACAATGTGTAAACCGTCGTCTGTTTGATGGGCTAAATGTAGGCTGACGGTATTATGTGTTCTCTAACCCAGTTCAGCTCCTCCCCCAGAATCGCTTACAATTCCCTTGCTGTCCCCCAATTCTCCCTCTCCTGGGCAGGTGAGCTAATCACACTGTGACATGTCTGCCTTTCTCCAGGGGATGGTTTTTGTCATTTTTTTTTTTTTTTTTTACCCCGCGAACCTTCTGGGGACAGAGGAAGCTTTCCGTTGGGCTGCAAAGGCTTATCTCTTCTGCTATTTTCTTCCCTTCTTGTCGTTCCTTCCTCCTCCTCTTGGCCAGACCCGAACTCACGTCACTAAGTAGGCAACGATGGCCTTGAGCTTCGGAATCCTCCGCTTCCACCTCCCAGGTGCTGTGTTGCGGTCGCAGGTGTGCACCACCACGTGGTTAATGTGACGTTGGGGATGGAAACTGAGCCGTGTCCCAGCACTCTCGTCTCACCCACTTGACTATGTGCCAGTTCTGTTTTGGGTTTGTTTGTTTGTTTGTTTGTTGAGACACGGTCTCTCTACAAAGCCCTGGTTATCCTGGAGTTCACTATGTAGACCAGGTTGTCCTCAAACTCACAGAGATCCACCTGCCTCTGCCTCTGCCTCCCGAGTGCTGAGATTAAAGGCGTGTAATCACTGCCTGGCTTATGTGCTAGTTTTGTATTGCTGTAACAAAATCTCACAGACAACCAACTTGAGAAGGTTCATTTATCACAGTTTCAGAAGTTTCAGTCCATGGTTACTTAGCTCACGCATTTTGCACATGGCGAAGCTGTGCTTGGGGGGTGGCCAGGCGGTGGAGGAAGCTGCTTCCCAGCTGGCAGTTGGGTGTCCAGGTTCCACTGTTCCATTCTAGGACATGCCCCCAAATGAGTAGGTCCCATCTTTGGAGGACCCTCCTGTTAGTCCAGTACTGGGGATCAAGCCTTCGACACATGGGCCTTTCGGGAACATTCCACATCTGAACTGCAGCAAGCTGCCCCTGGACTTTGTTCTTCTGTTGTCAACTCGTAACTTAATATCCTATTTTTCTGGGTTCTGGGAGCCGTTCTTACTAATAGTCAAGCTTGGGAGAGACTGCACTCCTCTGGTTAGTGCCACTGAGTCAGAAGCACAATCACCTGGACTTCCTGTTGCAATGGAAGCAGGGTTGATGTTGTGAGACTGAGGTCTTGGGAGGAATGAAGCCAGGGTGGGGAAGAACTGCTTCTGGACAGCAGCATGGACGCTGCGAAGGGCAGGGTTGAAAGCTGAGTGCCAATGGGGGGATCACATTTAGAGGGAAAGAGGCCAGGACTTCAAGGTAGGCTCAGTATCATTTATCGAGGGTCTGCTGTGCCAGACTCCATGTTAAATGCTTTGTATACATCCTCACGAACCTGCCAGGAAGCCGGGAACTTTCATTTTCCTGTTCTAAGTGAAGCTCAGACTCTCAATGACTTGTTAAAGGCAGAAAGTGCATTCTGAGTCGAGATGGCCCAGCTGCAAAAGCCAGCACTTCCTTTCACTCCCGTGGCTGCCCTCTGGATGCCGCAGACTGCTTTGGATCCAGTTGAGCCTCCAGAACTTCCAAAGAACCCTTAAGGCAGAGACCGACCTCCCCAGATGGCGTGCTTATACTAAAATCCTCACCACCTGACACCTATGGGAATGGAAATTTTGGGCTGGCATGCTGAAATTGAGCGACAGCTGCTCCGGTTAGATGGGAAGTTTGTTCTCACTTAGCCACAGTCCTCACCACTCTCTCCTGTCCCCAGTACTAAGGCTGAGGATCAGTTGTCATCTCTCTCCTGCCTCGCTGCTGGCTCTTTTGCAATTGACCCACTCTACTCTTTTATGTTTATATGTGTGTGTGTATGCGTGTGCAAGCATGGTGTACAGTGTATGTGTGCATGTGTGCGTGTGTGCGTGTGTGCATGTGTTTTCTTGAGTATACATATCTACATGCGCCTATGAGTGTGGACCGTTGATCCTCAGGCGTTGTTCACCTGAATATCTCTCTGAGACTGGGAGCTCACTGTTAGACGAGGCTGGCCTCAGGTAGCTTCCCATTTTTACATCTGTGGGATGCTATGAAAATACCTTCTGCTTTCTAGGTTACTGCAGGTTGAATGCCTTGTGTACACTAAGCATGCATTTTACCACTGAGCTGAATCCCGGCCCCTTTTGATTTATATTTTTTATTTTGAGATGAAGTTTCACTGAATTGCCTGAGTTGGCCTCAAACTCACTCGAGGCAGGCTTTGAACTTAAACCCCTCCTACTCTATCCTTCCAAACTGCTGGGAGTACACGCGTGTTCCACCAGCCCAATCTGGATGATGGAGGTCCTGATACGAGAGCAGCCGAGGGTGTACATGCGGCGGCTGGTCTGGGACAGAGACTGAGACTCCAGAGGGTATGGAGTCGCAAAGTCACAGTTGCTCGGCCACATCCTCATCCCTGCCCCAGCCACCAACAAGGACTGATTCTCAGGTTCATCCCCGCTGGTGACAAGCTCCTGACCACAACAGCAGCTTAGCTCTCATTAAAGAAAAGCAGCCTCCCTTGGGCTGGAGAGATGGCTCAGAGGTTAAGAGCACTGACTGCTCTTCCAGAGGTCCTGAGTTCAATTCCCAGCAACCACATAGCGGCTCACAAAAGGACCTTCAGTTGCTAAAGCAGGGGCTCTCAGGGCAAGTGACTAGGTACCATGGATGGTGCTAGATTCAAATGTCAGTGAAGACTGTTCAAAGCACACCAAGTGAGATTTGTGGTCTGTGGGAAGTGAGCTCCAGAGGAGGAGTTTAGTGCAGGCCAAGTTCACGGTGCTTCTTTGTCTCCTTTAGAGCAGGCAAGAATAGAGAGATGGCACCAGATCTGAATCCAGCAGGGGGGCTCAGCCTGTGCACCCTCAGAGGCACTACTTCCTGCGTGTCTTTTCATTTGTGACTCCAGTCCAAACCCCAGAAAGGAAGGTGCACAGATGAGGGGATCAGGGTTTCGAGAGGCTTAGAACCTGGTAGCTGTCCCTAGATAAAAAGTAATAGAGTCCGCACTTGGCCTCTGGTCTGTTTGCTTCTGTGTTTGTCCATTTAACCATTGCTGGCAACACCATTTCCCCAGGCAGACTCTCTTAACACAGGAATCCTTCCAAATGATCTTTGCTGTAACTCAAGCTGAGCTCTGTTCAATATTTCTGGGCCTTTTGAATACTTGATTTTCCACTATTGGTTGGCTGGGGTGTGGCTGAAGGAGGGGAGAGAGGGCCAAATGTCAGTGTCTTCTGTTTCTAACTTATTAACACCAGATCAAGAGAGAAGGTCAGAGCTGTCAGTGCAATTGAGGTGTTTGTGAATTTCATTTTCTTGTACAACTCGCCACTACCAATCAAGACAGCCCAGGGCTCAGTCTAGTCTAGAATCCAGGAGCGAGGAGTGCCACCTAAAACCTGTCTCGGCGTCTGTGTGGAAGGAAGGTGGGTGAGAGGCTGTCATGCATGTGCATAGACTCCCTCACTCATCAGAATTAAAGCATTGGTGTGTGTGACTCACCTTGCTGCCATGACAACCTGTTTCGATCAAGGCAGATTAAGGGAGGAAGTTCAGGGTGCTTTCTCATAGGTCCAGACTCACAGATAGGGTACTGTCCATGATGGAGGAGAAGTCATGGTGGCAGCGGCTTGAGGCAGCTGGTCACACAGCTTTCACAGTAGGAAACAGGGAGGGATGGACGAAGACTTAGTGTTCAGCCATCTTTCTCCTCTATACAGCCCATGAAATGGCGCTGCTCACATTTAGAGTGTGTCTTCCCATCTCAGTTAGCCTAATCAAGACAATCTCGCACAGGTCTGCTAAGAGGTGACCCTAGACTCTGGCAGGGTGACAGTATTAACTGTTGTAATGAGAGAGACTGGTACCAGGTGAGACTTGGCTGACTACAATCTTCTACACTGTTGAGAGATCCATCTGAGCTGAAAGTGTTCTTGCAGCTAAAGGAAATCCATCCATCCATCCATCCATCCATCCATCCATCCATCCATCCATCCATCCATGTCAGTATTCTATAGAACTCCCAGGTGTCTCTTACGGGCCAGACAGCATGGTGGGTGCTGTGAGGATATGGAGCTGGGACTAACTACAGCCTTCCTTCATGGGGTTCCCAGGCCAGTGAAGAGAGGCTATTGGATGGGCATGAGAAAAGGGGGTACATTATAGGAAGAGGTCGCAACAGCCAAAATCGGTATGTAAAGCCTGTGTTTTTGACTAGGGAGAAGCTGACGTGGCTCACACAGGGGACCACAAAAGAATACAGAAGGAGGGCTGGAGAGATGGCTCAGTGGTTAAGAGCATTGCCTGCTCTTCCAAAGGTCCTGAGTTCAATTCCTGGCAACCACATGGCAGCTCACAACCAACTGTAATGAGGTCTGGTGCTCTCTTCTGGCGTGTAGACATACACAGACAGAATATTGTATGCATAATAAATAAATAAATATTAAAAAAAAAAGAATACAGAAGGAATCTCCAGAAAGGAAGGAAGTATCCTATGGCATCCAGAAATAGACCCTTGGGAGATCTCAGGGTCAGTGACAAGAGTTAAATGTTGATAGTTAAAACTTACAGGAAGGATACAAACTTGGGAGCCGCCAAACCTGGGACACAAATGACGAGTTCCAAAGCTCTGCTGAAGGCTTGGTATGTCCTGCAGCTCAAGTGTAGTTCTGGACAGAGCTGGAGTTCATCGTGAGGGGGGCTCTGGAGAATGGGAAAGCTTCAGAGGTTATAGAAAGCAGCAGAGGATGCTGTGTTAGCTTCCCATGACTGTGACAAATAACCGTGACAGTCACCTCATAAAGAGAAACGTCTCTTCTGCCTCGCTTTGGGGGCCTGGGAATGTATAGCCTAGAAAGACTGCTTATGTCATGGCCAGGAGCAAGCCAGTAAGGGGCGAGGTCACCATCCCATTTAAGGATGTCCCTTCAATGACCTAAGGCCCTCCCATACAGCCCCACCTCCTAAAGGCTCCACTGCCTCCCAAGAGTGCTACTCTGAGGGTGACAACCTTTAACACATGGGCATTCATATAACACCTAAGATCCGAACAATAGCAGCACTTCAGCCATGGAACTAGCCTGAGATTGGCAGGGCAGGCGGGAACCAGAAGGTCGGCTTCGGTGAGCCAGTCTCGTGGCCTGATCCGTGTAAAGACAGGGATAAAGAAAAGACCAAGCTGTCATCCTCTCCTCCACAGACAAGGGGTGAGACCAGTTTGATGGAGAACAGAGCAGGTTGGAAAGCAAACAGATTGGGTTCAGTTCTTTGTGGTTTGTTCTAGACTTTCCTCTACTCTGGTTTCTTCATCTGCAGGCTTCTCCAACAGACAGCATGCTGGGAGGGAAGGAGTGGGGAGCTGTGCAGCCACCCTTGCAGGTAAAGTTGCAGGTAACGCTTCCTCCTAAGGTGCAAAGTGAAGCGCAGGCACTGATTGGGGAAAGAAGAAAAATGGGCCTATCACAGCGTTTTGGAGGTTTGAGGAATTTTCTCAGAAGCCTTACTTCTGAACCACTCATGACAAAAGAGGCAAGACTTTCCTGGGACCACTCAGGTAAACCTCTGGAGCCAGGCAATCTGGCTGGTCAGGTTACCAAAGTCCCTAGCTGGGGTTTGCTTCAACCCAATGCTTCAAGAAGAAGGCGCAGGCACTTGCCAAGCATCCAAAAGTCCTGTTTCTGAGAAGGTTTACAAAAGGCTGGCACACACTCCAGTCTCAGCCTGCAGGAATTAACACTGGAGCTTTGGCGGACCATCACAACCAGGTCTGGTGTGTGAGTAGCCATAGCCAGCCATGCTCAAGATTCCTTTCCTTAATCATGTCTGGAGCCAATAAACCTTTAATAAAAAGGAGAGGAGAAAATGAAGTAAGATTTCTATGGCAACAGGAGCAGCTTGGGGTGGCTGTATATCAAAATTATAGAGTCGGCTACAAAGTTTGTTTGACTTCATACTGCATTTGATTTTTTTTTAACCTGTAACATGAATCTCTTATTCTCAGGGTATAAGGCCAAGCTCTATTTCATTTAGTAGCCACAACCACCCTGGGTCCTAGGCACAAAGGCATGGAGTCTGTACTGCTCCTGTGACAGCTCTAGGGTGCCTGCGCTCAGGACCACAGCGAGTGCGAACCTAGGAGGGCAAACGGAAGATCCTCAGGGAAGCTGGCCTCCCTCTCATGTGGTCTAGAAGCAGCACCTTGCTCTTCGGTTGCTGTGAGGATAAAGTTTGCTTTTCCCCATGAGACAAATGGCTGAGAAAGCTTTTGGATGCAGGTAGATTGGATCCTTGCTGCTTTTTGCTATCTCCCTGTAGAGCAGAATGTAGGGTGGGGTTGTGTGAAGAGAAGGGATGAACAGTTATAAATATCAGACACCCCCACGAGTATGACAACACTGCTAATGGCAACAAGATATAAATAGGTGATAATAAGTAAAATCAGACTAATTGCTGAAAAAAAAATACAACTCCTAACAAGTCTGCCTTACATAAATGTTTTCACGTTAAAATCATTTAATACCTATGGACTTTATCTTATCAGCATGGAAAATTGCCAACTTCGCCACCACTAAGTGGTGCGATTTCAGGCAACTCTCCTCATTTGCCTGGGGCTCAATTTCATTGGCCATAAAATGAGACTAGCAATTAACTGCTTATAAAAATGGACCAGATGAGGTAATGTGTAAAGAAGGCCTTCGAAAACCGGGCAGCACTGAACTCAAGTGTTTAAGAGCACTTCTTATAACTAGTCCACAACAAGTGTATATGTCAGGAGGTAAAAATGGTTGAGAACATAGTTTGAAAACCAACTCTAAAGATGATATAGAAGGGCTGGGGAAATGGGTCAGTGGTTTGCTTGTGGTACAAGATGAAGACCCAAGTTTGATCTTCAGCACCCATGTAAAGAAAAGAGTCAGTGTGTGGTATGCACCTGTAATCCCAGCACTGGCGAGGGAGAGACAGGAGGGCTCCCGGACCCTTCAGCCCAAAATTCAGTGGGAAACCCTGCCTGCAGAAAACAAGACCAAGAGGGAAAGTGGAAAACACTGACATTGACCTCTGTCTTACATGTACATGTGTGAGCACACTTCCTAAGAATACTCTAGAAGCACCATATTCCAGACTAATTGCTGTTTTTTCTTTACAGTGGAGTCTATAAATTGGAGACATCTAATCTCTTTTTGACACACTGTCTTTTTATTATACCAACATTGGTCCTTTAGGTAGCTTCAAACTTGTTTCTGGAAGAAACCTGGGTGGTCCAAGCTCCTAGATTAAGGTAGGTCTCCTTATGAACATATCTTCTGGATAAATATAAAAACTAGATTAAAACAAGCACTTCATTGTGGATAAAAAAAAACCCAATCCAATGTCCTGTGAGCTGGACAGAGCTATTCATAATATGACAAACATGGATTCATTATTTATATCTGGGAGTTTGCCTCTCTCAAGCTATGCCCATTAGCTCCCCATTCGAATTCATTTTTGGCTAAAAGCAACCAATGGCAGACCCCTGCTGGCCTAGACTGGTACTGTACATTAAATCCCATTAACGCTGGAGATCTAGGCTAGAGACAGAAGCACAGAGGTGCCAGATGTTTAGTTTTGTCTCTGCTTGTATGTGCACCTGTGGAAAACATTGGGCATCTTCCCCAATTGTTCTTTATTTTAAAGAAAATATTTATTTTATGTGTATGTGTGTATGCACGCGCACTGGATGCGCACTGTGTTCAGAAGAGGGAGTTGGATCCCCAAAGTTACAGGCAGTTATGCGGTGCTGGGAACTGAACCTGGGTCCCCCCATAGGAGGCGTAAGTGCTCTTACCTACACGGAGCCATTTCTCCAGACGTCCATCTTCCTTTCTGATGCTGAGTCTTTGTAACGAGCCTGAAGCTTGCTGTATTAGCCAGACTGATGGGTCTAAGAGCTCTAGGTCCCCTTCTCTGCTCTCTCCCAGTGCTGGGGTGACAGGTGAGTGGGCTCCCTGACATTTATGTGGGTGCTAGGGATGCCCACGTAGGACCTCAGCCTTGAATGACAAGCACTTTATCCACTGGGCGGTCTCCCCAGCCCTACTCCCCTTGATTTCCATCTGCCAAGATCTGTCAAAAGTGTACTAATGCAGGGGTAAGAAGAAGGCTTTTTTTGTTTTCCTACAATGGGGGGATCACTCTTGAAGGAGATTCCTAGATCACAGTCTCCCTTTAGGGTAGTTTGGGCTTAGATCTCTGTCCTCACAGCTAACCTCTGTTGCTAAGCACAGCTTGTAGGACACTCGGGTTTCCAATGTGTTCATACTCATTGCTCAGCGCATGTTCCAAGTCTATCAAGCAAGTGTCATCTCTCAAAGGCAAGGAAGAGGACTCTGGAGGGTCAGGGGCCGAAGGAGTGTTCAAGGACACACGTAGAGGGATCACGATAGGAAGGAGTGTGCAGCACGAGGGAAACCCCACGACTACAATTCTTTCTCTTCGTGTGATCATTATTTCCTCTTCTTTAATGAAACTGGCATAAATTGAGGTCCGCTCCTACAAGATAAAACAGGATCCCAGGAAAGGAAGCACAGGGCAGGCCAAGGACAAGAAGAAGAACCCAAGCACTCCTGCAGAAGAGCACAGCTCTTGTTTGGGGACAGGGGTGCTGGATGGCCCTCTGGATGATGGAAGCTGGAGGTGACAGTCATGAGGTTAGACAGAACAGGCAGAGTGCCTGTTTCCGTGTCTCACCTCGGTGTTGGCGGCAGTAGACAGCACACAAACCCGAAGAACAGAGCAAAGGATGAGGAGAGCTGGAGGGAGGGGCAGCTCATTCCACATCCGTTTGAGGCCTCACAGATGACCTTTTCTTCTTCCCCTCACAGGAGAACAGGTTAAGGTTTGCCAATGGCCAGAACTCAGGGTCTCCACCCACTTGGCCCATTCAAACCCCTGTGTGACATGAGCCAGGGTATCTTTTGCTTAAGCCCCTCACTCTTTTCTTCTGCAGGACTCAGATCTCTTCAGTTTGGCTTGAGTGACACAAATCCACTCTTCAGAGTAAACAAAATCATGGCTTCATTAGAACCCCAGAGAGGCCGTGACTGCAGGGAGAGCTGCGACTGCCAACCCAGACGGGAGATTTCAGAAACTACTGGCTAGGCCAGTGGGCAGTGAGAGGGCCACTCATGGCTTTCTGCTCTGCTTCTCCGAGACACACACCCGCCCCCCCCCACAGATATTTTGGTCATTACGATATTTTTTGTCATTAGAAACATATTACATAAATATTACTATGTTTATAAATATAAAATGCCTGCATGTGTCAAGGTTTTTTAAAGAAGTGTCTTTTAAATATTTGTTTTTAAAATTATTTTTAATTATGTTTGTTTTTCTATGGGTTCCCCTCAGAGGTCCTCAGTGTTGGTGTCCTGGCCCTAGTATTACACACAGCTCACAGTTGTCTGGCAGTACAGGAATAAACTCTGCAGGAGCAGAATGTGCTCCTAACCACTGAGCCATTGCTCTAGCCCAGGTAAAGAGATTTGGGGAAATACAATTGGCTATCACCGAGTTTCTCTTCCAAAATACCCGCTTGACATGTCACTAATGAATTTCTATAATAAGGTTATTATCCATAACTATCCGATCAACCTACTAGTTCATTTAACCTCTGCAGAACTGTGCTTGAAGTGTTGTCTTCCTCCTCTCACGGCCTTGAAGCACCATGAAACGAAATGGTGAGCTCATTCAATTTCAGGTCATACGTGGTGCTGTCCATTCCTAAAACCAAATCCCCATGTGCACTGGCACAAACATTAATACAAAGATAAACACACACATTCACACATGTGCACACATACACACAAGTGACAACCCCAAGTCCCTTGAGAAGTGTGCAGCAGCGCAGCTGAACTCCACACTATCAACAGCTCTGCCCACGTATACTACGATGGGTAAACTTCCCTTGTCCCTGGTGAAAAGGGAGGAGGAGGCCAAGGATAAGGGTGAGAGACAGGGAAACAGCAAAGACAGCTGTCCTTGCAAGCCGGGCTATTTATTCCTCACCATTGCTAAATCTCCTGTGACATTCCACAGGGTCTGACAATCTCTAAAGAAAATACCACCCTTGTGTCTCCTTTTACACGGAAGGACATGAACTCTGCACCAGACAGCCTATGGCTGCATGCGGGGGAGTTGTGATCTGGGGCCACGGACGTTTCTGTGAGAGGAATGGCATCCTGACTGAATTACCATACCAGCCACAGACACACAGACACACAGACACACTGTATACAGTACGTGATTAGTCTCTTGGGATAAGGGAATGGTGGCACAAAAACGTCACATAAAGATGAGGTGGCAAAAATGACTCCCAAGAACGCCTCTTAGGGAAACAACCGTATGCGGTTGCAAGATAGACTTTGAAAGCCATTTGGAAGTGGGTGGGGCGAGACCCCAGGATAAGCTGGACTGACAACAGATGGTTGCTAAATGGTCTTCTAAAAAGGGTTAGAGCTTTTGATTCTGGGTGTGGTGTGCAGGTGGGGCATAGCTCCAGTGACAAACTCCTCACGCTGCCTCCATCCTTTCCTTTAAATAAATGTTGATCTAATATGGCAAGAACAGCAGTTTGGAGGGGCGCACAGTCACTTGTCTTCCCTATGTGCACATATTTCCTCTGGACTTGAACACACACTCTCCAGCGCCTCCCACCCACATGCTGCTGCCTGTCACACCGAAGCTGTGTCTGAAGGTTCTCCCATGGCTTCAAGGATAACAATGCTAGTGAAGACATGGGAAGAGTTAATGGCCAGTGTTGTTAGAAGCCAGACGACAACACCCCTTCCTCTTTTTTTCCCTTCTTCTTTGTGGTGTTGAGGGCATTGCACATGCTGGACAAATACTCTACCACCGAGCTCCATGCCCAGCCCCAAACTCTCATCTTTAGAACTGTGCAATCAGGCTCCTGGTCCAGAAAACAGATGTAAACTCAAACTGGGGTAAAGGGGCCTGCCACCACCCTCAGCTTGCTTGGGATAGTGGTAGAACCCTTAAACAGGCCAGTGCTGTACTTTCTTGATACAAAGTAAAACCCTAGACTGAAGCCTGAGAAAGAGTTTACCTGGGAGAGAATGGAAGATCCTCATCTTAGAAGACTCTACCTTATTTTAGGGGTATGGAGAAAGGCAAGGCTGCTGGAGACCACACAGTCCCTTGGAGGGAGAGTAAGGGGAGTTAGTTTTCTCAACTCTCTTCCTTGGTCTGCTAGGGGTACCACCTGATTCAGACATTCAGTATCATGAGATAGTATTTGGAGAAAGAGTGCATTTGAATGCTAGTCAGTCTATCCACAAAATGTCTGAATAGCTACTTTGTGTGAGGCAATTTTGTTAGCCCTGGTAACACAGCAGCCAACAATCCAACCTTCACAGGGCTCAAAAGAATAAACAAATATATGATAATCTGAAGTACTTACAATAGATGTAACTGGGTCCATGAAAGAGCCTGGAGGATCTCACGGCTGGACTGAGAAGTGTGTGAGCTAACGTTAACGATCCGTTCCACCTAAGTTTGTAAAGGGACTCCAGCGATAAGTGACTGTCAGTCCCGTGAGTAGTTATCAAAAGGCACACACTTCTAAAGGCTCACTGTGTTCCAGCACTGTACTAGTCCCTGTGCATCAACTACTTGTTTACTCCCTAAGTGAGGAAAGAACAAAGTCAGTACTAGACCCAAGACTGCATCGGAAACCTAGGCTCAGGAGCAAGCTTCATTTATTTCACGATCCAAAGGCAAAAGACAGACTTTGTTTTGTTTTTCTTAGCAATGCCACAGTAGTGTTATAAACAGCTCTTCGTGTTAACAGGCCTCCCCCCACCATCCCCAAAACTCCAGGTCTAAATTTTGTTTTTCCTGTCACCCCATCACTCTTCATTCCTCTCCCTGGAGACTCTTCCCCACTCACACACAAAGCCAATGACGTCACATTAGCCAGCGCTAGCCGCGTTTACAGAGAAGGGGAAGAGCATGTTTTTATGAGTAGAGATTTTGTTTTGCTATTGTTACCTCCCAGGGGAAATAGAAATACCTTCTCTGGGGCTAGGCAGTGTGTGTGGTTTGGGAGCCGAATTGACAAAGGGTAGGTCCACACCACACCTTATTTTCTCTTCTGTGAAAGGATCTTTCCTAGTTTTTTTCTTCCAAACCATATCCTCTTTCTCTTGAACAATGACTCAAGCTGAAAAATTTCCCAAAGATTTGAAACCTGAGAATTTGTGCCTGGAATCCTTGAAGTTCATGGCTTCCAGATGGAGAGACTGGAAGAAGGGGCAGAGCAGCGGAAGGAGGTGGGTGGATGACGGACGGTGGAAGCCTGAACTCTGGATCACTTCTGACTTCCTTCTGCCATCTGACAGTGTGCCAGGCCTGAGGAGAGGCAGCCGTAGTCCCTCTGAGATTGTGCCAGGGATCATTAGGAAGTAAGTCATGGTGAAACTGTCTTCCGAGGGCAGTGATGGGCTTCAGCAGCACAGTATGAAAGAATGCCTATGGCTTGACTATCACTAAACACTCCACATGGATTTTTGTCATCAGCCCACAGGTGGTTTATCTGTAGCCACAAGTGGTAGACCCAAGGGGCCTTCATTCTCTCCCCAGGTCTTGTCCTCTTGCCAGAGCTGGGGGAGGGCTTAGCAGACAGCGTTGAGTAAATAACAGGCAAGTATAGCTTCAACAACTGTGGCTAGGTATGATTTTAATGGGAAGTTTTTCTTGGATCAGACAGGCCCTATCTTCCAGGGTAAATGGGTTCTAATTTACCTGTTAACAAATAGAATTGGTTTAAGTGTTGAGAAAGTAACATTTTTCTTTCATTTTTCCTCTTTTCTTGTTGATATTTTGTTTTTGGAGGCGGGGTTCAGCTTATGTGAGCCCAGCCTGGACATGATCTCCTCTCTCCTCCTGTCATGAATGGAACTGTGAAGTGAAATCCATCAGACACAGAAAGACAGATACTGCCTTCTCATTCACAGGCAGGAACTAAAGAAATGACTCTCAGAGAAAGAGTGGCAGAGAGGAACTAGAGGCTGAAAGGGCAGGGGATACAGACAGCTTGGGCACTGGGACCAAAACGCAGTTATTTAGGAGCAGTAAGTTTTGGTCTTTTGCATCACATAGGGGACGGTAGGTTAAACAATCTGCTGTAACAGGAGAGAATGTCCACTTCTGTTGCTGTCAGAGGCTCATCTCTACCCCAAACCACTCCCCTCACACTCCCACCACGACCACTTCTTAGGTGCATGCTTCTACTGTGGTTCTGGCCTCTTGGAATAGGCTGATTTTAATTCAAGGATATAGTCTTTACCTGGGTCCAAAAGGTCATTTAATGGTGGTGTGGGGGAAAATAGTAAGAAAAGTTACTTTCAGTTAACACTCCTCACCTCCAGATGTTGTAATAAAGTAGCAAGTAGCCAATAGGTTTATTTTTGGACTCAACATTCTCAAGACCAAGCAGAGCAGTTGGCCCCTTCTGAACCTGATCTCTGTGTGGGGCACAGAAGTGCTTTAAAGTGTCCTTCCAGGCTTAGAGAATCAAGCAAGCAGAAAATTTTCTGCAGTGGCATGCCTGCAGACCTGTCTTACCCTGAGGTCTGAAGATATCACCTCTGCAAGTTGAATGGTGCCCAGAATTTGCAGGCTTTTTTGGAGTATGATATGAATCTGGGACCTGGGCCAGATATTTTCATTGGGAAAATGTGGACAATTCCCACCTCCGTCCTTTTCTATTGCTGGCTATATGCTTCTAAAGTGAATTGGTATTTAATTTTTTCTGCTAAAAGTATACAAAATGCTGGTTGCAAAGAAATAATGAAAACCATTTACGTAAAAGGAAGATGGTTGATTAATATTACAGTGAAAGATAAAACTCTGATCACAAACACAGCAAAAATCTATAGAAAAATCCTTGCCTGTGTCCCAAACGCAATGAAACCGATTAACACACCTCTTCTATACACAATCAGTACAGTGTGTGCATTTATAGTCATATGGGATTCACTGGACAGAAAGACAGTTCCACCTGAATGCTCCTGGAAGTTTTAAGAAAATCTTTGCGTCACCAGATAAGGAACAGGTTACCCCAAAGTCCTTAATGAGCCACGAGAAATGAATTGAATTTTCATTCCAGGTCTTAGTATATGTACTCCATCAGAATTAGAAGTCAAATACCCTTTGGCTCATGGATCCAACATAGATAAAGTTCTCTAAGGAGGCAATGGCATCCAACTCCATGCTCACTTTGCTTCTCAATTCTTTCTTCTCCTAGAACAACTAACCACCAGCATTTAGGCTGGGATTGTGTTGACATTCGGGTTTATTCTTCTTGCAGCACAGATTGGAGAAGAATTGAAACTCTGTTATTACAGGTTAAATTGTGTTACACTCAATTTGCAGAGTGTCTAGTTTCTTTTTTTTCCTCTGGTACTTCTGATTTTGTTGTAATGACTATTGCCTAAAATAAATGGGCAATCGACAGAGGCTTAGGGATGCCTAAGTGATTTTTATAATAGCAATATTTGTTGTTGCAGAATTTGACCTGTATTCTGGTTATTAGTTTTATTCTTCACATTGAAAACTTGGCACTACTATTGTTCATGCCATTCTATGCAAAGCACTGCAGCGTGAAAGTCACTTACAAAGCTTGGGGAGAGCTCTCCGCACATAAGAGCTCACGGCACAATGAAGCCTTGGCTAAGTGGATGCACAATTTGTTTAGTTAAGTGTTCTGGATTGTCAATGGTTTATTCCTTTTAATCCCAAGGAGGTTTCTCTCCACCCCCATCTGTCATAAGCATTTAAAAACAGCTACTGTATAAATACTGACCATCTTTGGCATCTTTTGTGTACATGTGATGCTTAGTTATTATTTTGAATATGATACAATGAGATTCTTTTGATACTAAGTGTCCTCCATACAGTGAGTTTTGGAGTCCACTTGACATTTTATCTTCTCTATTGCTGTCACTCTCTTCCTTCCTTGAATTTGATTTCTCTGGAAGTCTGTTTCCCTTCCTTAAATTCAATCTTCTGCAGGCAGACTTGGAAACTAATCAAATATTTAGGATTGTGTGCCGAGTGAGAACAGAAGCTCTGGGCAGGTGCCTGATGTTTGGATGTATGGCCTCCTTTGCACGTTTGCTTTCTGGTATTTATTTCCACTGGTAGAAGGCTTGGCTGCCTATTTCTTAGTTTTTAGTCATTTTTCAGTGAGTCGCACTTCTGCTAGGGTTTTCCCAGTTGTCTCAATTACTCATTCTCAAGTCATTTGTTTGGATTTTATGTTCAGGAACCACAAATAAATGAAGTTATCAGATGGCTGAAACTAGATGAATAAGTAGCAACTGAAACCTCAAATGGCATGAAGATTGTGGTCCTTTTTTATATGGCAAATGGTATACTGCGGCCATCTCAGACACAGAACAGTAAAACAGCTTCTCTTGCCACCCTTTTCCAAGAACAGAAAGCAGGACTTCATCAAGCTGCTGGAGACATCTTCATGATGCTTCATTAGACTACAGGCTTTGTGTAAGAGCTGGCTGACACTGGAGATTCTAAGTTCGCAGTCAAAGCAGTCCTGATGCTGTCTTCTGGCGATTCCATTATTTATGGCCTTGAAATGAAGGAGGTAAGGCTGGTCTAATAGTTTCCCTCCTTCCTAAAGCACAGTTCTTGGTCTGAAGAGGACTGCAATATCTTTAGTCTTTTTCTCACTTGTTCTGTTTTTTAGCTGTATAAAACAAGAGCTAAAAAAGGCTCAAGTTATTTGTCCAAGACTGACCTGCATGGAAGGTGTGCCAGGGGCAACATGATGTCTTTACCAATACCAGGTGGAGTCAGCAGAGCTAGGAGTGAAGAGTGGACACCATAGTCCGACAGCCTGGCTACTTAAATCCTGGCTCTGTTTATTAAAATAAACCTTGGTTATAGTACTTAAATCTCTAAATATGATCTCTGAGCAATAAAATGAGAGACCATAGTGTTAGTGCTTTGAGCATTAAATAAGGCAATGTGAAAAGCAACGAGGAGAGTCCCTAGCCCAGACAAAGAGATCACTAAATGGTAGCTATTACTGTTAACAAAATAAATGTTTTAACACTGGAAATTGCAATATTTAACACTCAGTGCAGCCACCGAATGACTTCAGTCTTGTTTCTCATGGATTTGCTGCACTGTCGTTCTCTCTTGCTGAAAGGCTGGTAGCCTGACTTTCTGTTGAGCATATCTCGCTCTGGCGCCTTGTGAAGAGCAGGAGAAAGTCCAGACAAGGTGCAATTTCACTTTTTTATGAGCCTAAAGGAAATGAGGCTACATGTAAGTGGAATCAAGAAACGATCAATTAAGAAAAAGGAGCTGTGTAAAGGAAAGATAATAAAATAAAGAAGGAGCAGGGCAATGGGAGAAAGATGATAAAGTGAGCAGCAGGGCAGCGGGATGCGGTATTGAGGTACTGGCACCAGGAAGCAAGGGTGAAGACCTTCCACTACACTGTGGTTTGAAATGCTGGAGACTACCAAGTGCTCTGGCGCCTGGCAATGCTACCCACTCAACCCCCAGCAGAGGAGGTGCCCTCAGCAACTGGGGAGGAAATGGGACATAATGATTGTTCCAGGAGACAATCTTCTGCTCTGGGGCTTTAACCCAGCTCGGCTTATTGGGTGACCTTGTGAAGACCAGGAGATATTACAGACAAGATTCACTCCTTTTATGAATCTAAAGGAAATGAGACTACACGTATGCAGAATCAAGAAATGATCAATTAATCAAAGTTCTCATAGTACCAGGTAGAATGACTTAATGAAGACACATTTGAGAAAAGGAAATTAGAGCAGGATTCACAAATACCAGGTGGCTTTCTGGATTCTGAAACTTTAAGTTTTATGCTTTTGGGAAGGCTTGCACTTTCAGATCCGCATAGTTCTAGCATCTCTGATCTTCACATTTGGCTACTGAAGGCCTGAGTGCACGACTCCAGATTTCAGTACATCAGTTGGCCCTATGTGCAAAGCCAGCCTGAAATGAGTTTACTTGCAATTTAATTCTCTCATCAATTATATTCAAATAGGTACCTTCAATGTTCCACAGGGATGGCTCTGCTAGCTTAGCTATAATTTGCTCAAGGGTGCTGCTTAGTTTTTATTTCTAAAGAACATTTGTCACAGACTAAATTTTGATCTTACTTCTAGTTAATCAAAGTTGTAAAGTTGTAAGTGGTGTTTGAAAAGATCACAGGAGTAAATACCTTATAATCTATCCACATATCTAATTTAATCCAATCTAGTCACTGTTATAAATAATAAAATGCTCTGCCACCTTCCAGAAGTCTCCTAAGGAAGGCACTTTAGGAAGTCAGGAGTAAATTAGGTCCCCAAATCTAATAACACAAACACCATAGCTAAGCATGTATATCGTCATGAATATTTACACCTAGCAGGGGCCTTTGTGTACCACTCTGAGAGACAAATGGTATTTCCAGTAATAGTTTATTGATTTCCAAATGCACAGGGGCGCCAAGTCCGAACATCCTGGGATAGCAGTAAATCTCTCTTACAAAATAATTTACAGTATGAAAATGATATACTGAAACATTAACTCAGATATGTAATTCCCTTGAAAGATTGAGTGTTCCCTTGTTTAGTGTACAGGGAGGAAGGGGAAGATGACTAAGGAGGGAATGTGACTGTACACGAAAACAGGCAGAAGACAATGGATTCGTTGGTTCTACCCACTCACGCATTGTGGCCTGTCACTGTAAGAAGACTGGTCAGGTTTAACTTCCACAAAGTATAAATCACTGGTCCCCTCAAAGTCACATCAAGTCCAGTATGGACTCTGGCTGCTTCTCTGCACCTTCAAATGTCTTCATTTATTTTCACTTTCTTGTTCTGGCCCAAGTTCTGGTGTTTCTGATGAGTTCTCAGCCTCACATGGTAATGTGAGACCAAGTGATCCAAATGATCTGTTTTCTTGGCAAACACTCAGTTCCTATGGCTCTTGGAATTCCATAGGGTGAAGGCTTCAGAAACACTGCTAAGTGAAGGCAGTGTCAGTTAGATCTGCAATCCCCCTTGTAGGCCTGTTCCCTTAGAGTAGGGCTGCACTTGATTTATAATGGGATTTCTGTCTTTAAAAACACAAACAAAAAAATCTAGATGACAGCCCACAGTAAACACGCAACCAATTTCCTGAAAAGCATGTACTGAACAGCTATTACATAAGAGTATTGTATCAGGAACAGCAGGACATTTTCTCTGTGGGGAGATAGGACTTCCTAGACCTCTGACTACTACAAGGCTATAAATTGTACAGCTGTACACTCAGGCCCAAATGAAGTGACCAAAATGATCCAAGTCACCAAAATGACAGGGCATCTAAATTTTACATGTTATTAGACATGGTGGAAGGGGGCTGGGGTGCAATTTCCTTCCTGGCTGTAACCTTGGCTCTGTTTTAAAAGTTGACACCTACCACTAGGAGCTCTTCTGGAAAGCCAGCACTCACACTCCAATGATCTGGTATGGAGCTACAAGAAATCTTTGTAGTGGTATATAAGATCACCAGGGGCAGTTGTGAGTTTCACTTAACTATTAAATAATAGTATGTGCATGTGTGTATAAATCTCTCTCTCATTTACACCCCCCTCCACACACACACCAGGTAGGGAGTCCAAAGTCAGTGATTTGAATTGGCACCTTCTCACAGAGTACAGAATATGGTAGCTGAGTTTACTAAAATATGAGGATTTGCTTTTCTATAGCAATGAAGCAGGAGATATTGAAGACTATTGTCACCTTCACTATGTCTGAAAACTTTACCCTCTTGAAGGCCAAATCCCCTTTTGTTTCTTTTGTGGGGATGACACTGAAAGAAAATACTACCCAGCTTCTAGAAGGAAGCTCAAGTTAATAATGAGTACTTACAATGTCTACTAACAAAGAGGAGTAAGGTCATCTTGATGTCTTTGAAAAATGGTTTATAATGTGAATGGGCATAACTGCACCGGGGAACTGAAATCTTTTCCTCTCTCTGGATTTGTAGGTGAGACAGGGAATGGGGCAGAGAGCTGACTGCAGAGAGGGGAGAGAATTCTGTGTTCAGAATGGTTCCAGCATTTCCTAGCAACTACAGACAAGAGACGTGTCCTCAGCACATTTACAGAGAGCCTGGCTCATAGCCTGTCCTCAGGTTACTTCCTTTTCCTGGCTGTCAGAGCTGAGAAGTCAAACATTTCTTGGAACTGTTCTCAAAAACTCAACATTCAGAAGGTTGCCAGGACTTGCTGTGGGTACCCAACTCATTTTTGGAGACATCCTTTACCTGAATCACTTGATGATTTCTCCTAGGGATCCGGGTCAACTCTGCTTTCCACAGTCAACCAGGACACACACAAATCTAACTCACACTGACCTGGAAGGGGCACAAGGCCAAGCAGCAGGTCCTAGCTCTGAGGATGAAGCTGGCACCACTGCAGAAAGCATCCTAGTTCTTACACTGATAAATGCTGCCATGAAAACTTAGGGATCTGGGCAGGCAGAAGCTGCTGTGCTGTGTTTAATTTCCTGGTTAAAATCTTACCAGGTGCTGGAGACAGCAGGAGCCCATAAGCACACCTGAAACCCTTTCTAAAGAAACGGGAAAGCTTTCCTTGAGGATTCCAGACAGATGATAATTCATAGAGACAGGTTGGCAAATATTTTTATAGTTCTGTTTATAACCACTACATAAATGCTTGGATTTCCAAATACCGATATAATAATAGCATGATTAGGTGTGAAAAGCCAATGATCTGTCCATTGGTAATACAAGGTCAACATGTAAAGATCAAACAATGATTACTGGGGAAAGACAACACAAGCTTCCAAAATCTGAAGTATTTTCAATCTTATGATTTTCTACATTTTTTCTTGAGTAGTTTTGGTCCTTTGTAAAGAATTTTTAAAACAGGAATCATTGGAGGTTGTTAACTCAGGGTGTATTAAATTCTCCAGTCTTTGCAGACAGATGGTAAAGGATCAAAATTGTCTAAGTTATCTACTAGCCACCAGTTTGTGAATGGATACATATACTAATTTTAAACTCCTCCCTCCCGACACCCTCATATGTGTAGTAAGCTAGGGTAATCCTAACCTAGAGCATACAGGCTTAGCAGTTTCCTGGCCTCAAAGGAATAAATAATTTTATAGCATGCACAGGATTGAACAATGATATAAATAGGACCCTACAGTAAGCATGTGCTGATTCTGCCTCAGAACTATCCTGTACACACATTAGCTGCCCCTTAAGCTTTGTGATAAGTATACAGGTTATAGGCAGGCAAGCAGGCAGGCAAGAAAAGGGGGATTTCCCCCAAGGCAGACTCCTTGGATCTACCTCAGAGACACTAAAAGTCTAGAGCTTGGTCAACAGAAACAGAATCTCAGTGTTAACATGGTAACACAAGCAGAGGGAGGGAACACACTGCCCACCTGTAAACGAGCGAGCGTTACCTTCCAAGTCTCCTACCTTGTATCTCTACAGTGTAAGTGTATGAACAGTCTCTTCTCTAACAACTGTTTGTTCTATT
This sequence comes from Microtus ochrogaster, assembly GCF_000317375.1. Taxonomy (NCBI): domain Eukaryota; kingdom Metazoa; phylum Chordata; class Mammalia; order Rodentia; family Cricetidae; genus Microtus; species Microtus ochrogaster. The sequence continues at coordinate 8,611,087 of NW_004949096.1, read as the reverse complement.
ACAACACAATGTTATCCCCTGGCTTTAAATCATTTGGTAAGAAAAACTCATGTCTCGAGAAGATTGTGTGTATGTGTGTGTGTGAGCTTGCAGTTGGGTATCTCCCAATACACCACTGCTTCCTTGACCCTAAAAAGTGTGGTTGTAAGAACTGTGACCTGGAAATTGGAGAAGGCCAAGAAATGCAGCTCTGGGGCATGCCTGCTCATGCTACATGGGAGGGGAGAGCTGGGGTGCGGGAGGTGAACTGAAGGCCTGCTGCAGGGAGAAGGAGGATTCCAATTGTAGGAAAGAGAGGGAATGTTTGCTGGCAGATGGATCTGAATCCAGCCAGCCAGCGAGTGGCATGGATTCTCATCACAGTGCACTGAAGCCACCTTAGGCTAACCTGGGGGTGGAACTGGTAAATTTTACAGTGACAATTCCCACCTAGCGATATACATGCTAGTCTTCTATGTTGTGACAGACATAGTAGTCCGTACAGCTAGCCCAAGAATTCAGGTTCTATCTGACACTTTAGTGACAATTTGGAAAATTTGGGCAATCTGAATTCTAAAACACTGATTTCAACTTTTAATCAGATTTCTTTGTTCTTTTCCCATCACACTCCTTAAAGTCATCTTCTTTCTACCTCTTCAATCACTCTTCCCATTTCCTCAGCACTGAATTATGAATCTGAAGTCCTAGATAATACCATATACTAAAAATATCTTCTTTCTAGCTCTGGACTCTTTTTTTCAACCCCATGTTTCACCCAGTGCTCTAATGCCTTTCACAAAGGCAGGACTGCACTATGAGAGACTGTCTAAGGAGCCAGTGTGGCTCTGCTTGGCCACATTTGCTGTAAGCTTCAGTACAAACCAAATGGGTTTTCTGTTTGTAGGTAGGGAAAAAAACGTATTTCCTTTCAAGATATTCTAGAACCTTCCAAAGAAAGTGATACTGTTGCCTTGCACAATATTCCAGGGGCTGGCTTTCCTGAGTAAGTAAGTTCAAAAGCAGCCTTTGGGGAGTTGCCTGAAGAGCCTCCAAGTTGATCAAAGGGGCTCTTCCCATGACCTACCACAAGAGAACAAGAAGCACACAGTCAGTACTCATAAAACTTGTTGTCTCTCGGCGACGTGTGTGCCTGCTGTGGATCTGGGGACATATCCAGTGGAAGAAGTTTGTTGCCAGGCAGCTTTCACAGATATCAGAAGCCATTACATACACGCTGTCACATACACACGGGGAAGGGCTGTTTTCCACGAGGGATGGCTCGTCTTCATGTGTCCTCTTCTTCACTGGCACCACTGTGAAAGAAAGGGAGAGGCAGGTGAGTTCAGACATCAACCACAGGAAGGGAGGCAAGACAATATACAGGCTGATGATCTCGTGCAATAGGAAGTGCCTTAGTTTTTTTGATTTCTGATTTCTAAATTTAACTATAGTGATCATGAAAATTAAAAACTTACTATCTTGGGTTGTGAAAGGATCAAATAAGAACATGTGTAAAATATACAGTACCCAGTATACTGTGATTAAGTAAAGAAGAGGCATCATGAGACTTAAATTTTTAATGAGCAAAATAAACTGCTGGCAGAAATCAGGAGTTTGATTTCCTTTAGGTGTTAGGCCACCTATTATTAGGTCAGAAAAATAAGAAGCAGCAATTAATGGCATTCTGCCCTGGTGGAGCCAATGTCTTGCCCATGCAGCAAAGTTAAGTCTCCAGAAAGTACTCTACCTCATCAGGACACCGGATCATTCTCTGTGTACCCTCTCTCCTTCCCTCCTATCACATTCTATAGTTTGGTATTTATTCTCATCCCCCTTCTACTGAAGTAAATAAGGGTAGCATTAATACTATTTTACCAATGACTACACATCTAGAAGTTGTACAATGAACACAAGAAAGTGCTCAATAAAATGACTTCCAAAAACAACAGAAAGGGTGGGAGGAACTGATGCAACCAGAAAATTCCAGGGTCAGTGTTTCAGTGCACAGTTCCAAAGGCACAGCTGCTACTTCAGTTGCTTGGATGTAAGCACCGCTGGTTCTGGGAAAAGGCAGCATGGTGAGCGCCCTTACAGAAAGCGAGAGAGCAGACCTGCCTTGGCACTCTTCATTCACTTCTAGAGGTCACCGATTCAAACACAGACAAGAGACAACTTGATCTCCTGCTTACTGAACCTGAACACAGAAATATCATGACCTGGAACTTGGCTGTTCACCCAGTCTTTCTATTACTCCTCACTACAATCCCAGGATACTGGAATTATTATTTTCCATATTACCCAGAAAGTGAAGCTTGGTGAGATTAAGAACCTAGAGTTCTTTGAGATCAAGGTTTAATTTTGGCTGGAAGTCCAAAGTTTCAAGCTGGTAGAGACAGAAATGGTTTATAATGTATTAGCTTCCAGCTATGACCTAGAAGTTCTCAGAAAGGATTACCTTTGTCTACATAAATCTGTGCTCTTTGTTTCCATCTGGAGAAAGAGTTGAGAGAAAATATTCTAGCAGTGGGGTTCTAGTACTTCCAAGGTACAAACACTTAAGACATGGGCCTACAGATTAAGGGGAGTGTGCTCTAGAAGCCGGAAGAGTCAAGGCAGTAACACGCCACATCAGAATTCTGCCCTACTTGTTTCCTATTGGCTGTCCAGTCATGAGATAAAGGGTGCGTGTAGGCAGGGCTGACCAGAGGACTGCCATTAGAGCAGTATTTGGTGGCATCTGTCCCAAAGGGAACAAAGGGTCTTTTATGAAAAGACTGTAGCCAGAATCAAAGCACAGATAAAACTGGCCCCGTATTTTCCCCCTTGTATTGAGAGCAAGCTCTTTTTGTTTCTCTGCCAGCCTTCCTTCTAATATGAAAGGACTGATGGTGACTATGCCCTTTCCTTAAGCTGCAGTTCACTTTCCAGCGTTCTTGAGATAAAGCACTCATGAACCTACTGAAATTCATTCAGAGTTTTGTCTATGTGTTCCTTTGTCTGAGAAAGGCCATAATTTTCATCATAGTTTCAAAGACGTCAACAACACCAACCTCAAACTGAGAATATCAAATAATACACAATTTTTTTTTCAGTTTGATAAAGGGTTTCTCTTTGTAGCTCAGGCTGGCCTTGAACTCAGAGATCCACCTGCCTCTGCCTCTCAAATGCTGGGATTAAAGGTATGCACCACCGCCTGGATCAGTGTTCAGGTTTTTTCTATAAAACTGTATAAAACTTGGAGTAGTTCAGGGAAAAGGTCATAGGTCTTTACTGACAAAATCTATTCTCATTACCCCAAGAGAGATCTGTTCCTGGGCCTGAAAGATAAGATTCTCTCACTGTTTAGAGCAGGAGACCCTGTGATTCTGATATACCATTTATTGATTTCTTCAACTGCTAAATATTTATTGATTGTCTACTGTGTGTTAGGCTGGATGTCAGAAGGACACAGTAGTCACCCACACAGATGCCACAGCTCTGGTGTGATGGGGGCTCAGGAGATATTTTGCTTTGTTTTTAAAGAAAAAAAAGCATATTTTCATAAAACAACCTGTTTCTCATGATAATAATAAAAAGAAATGTGTAGCACAGGTACCCAGTTGGTATATGAGGTCTCTTCTGGTGGGTTACTCATCGTGAGAGGCATCTCCTTTCTCTTCCATTCTGCTTTCACTTACTACATGAGCGTATATTCAAACGACCTTATCTGAAATGCCTTAAAATCTCTGTGGTTCCTCTCCAGGTACCCATCTGCTTCCACAGAAACACCTACTTGTCATACAGAGATCTACAACTGGACTGGGGATTGCAGGTTACAGAGATCTTTTAAGGTGTCTGTTTAATGTATCAATTTCTAATGAATGAGGGGCATCAGGCCGACAGCCATTCTCTTCATTCTACTGAGGTCTTTAAGAAGTGGGTACCATTATACAATGACCCAAGATCATGGAACTGTTGAGGGTTAAATTCTTAGTGAATCTCACTTTCGCAGGCTAGTGCTACATATCTTGCAGTGTTACAGACATACTTTTTATATACACATGATTAAAGGAGTTGTACCCTTCTTTTAAAAATGAAAATTCAAAATTTGCCTTCTTCTAACGTTCCCTTAATACCTTTGCTTTGGCACCTGAAACAATTATATTTTAGATTAAACATGTTATTTCTAAATTTCCTTCAGATAGTTGAGATGAAAAGTTTTTTAAAATGTGTAAGTGGGGTGTGTGTATGCCTCTGTGTGTGCTTCTGTGTAATCATGGAGGCCAGAGGTTGATGTCGGGTGTCTACCTCTATAAATCTCCACTTTATTTTTGAGACAGTCTTACACGGAACCCAAAGCTTACCATTTCAACTAGAATAAATGTCAGCAAGCCTATGACATCTGCCTGTCACCACTCATCCCCCAGTACTTGGGCGATAGACATGAAATGTCAACACAGTTTTTATGTGAGCTCTGAGTGTCCGAATTTAGGTCCCCCTGCATTTGCTGGTCCTCATGCATTGAACCATCTTCCTGGATAGGTTTATGTATCTTTTTACTGAATGACAACTTCAAAGCTAAGGAAATACAGGGATTGAACATAAAGTTTCATGGCTCTGACCATTCTAAGCAGGTTTCTAGAAAAATTGTTCCTTGTCAATGCTGGTAATAGTAGGGCAGTGAGTACCGTGGATTAGTTAGGAGGCTTCTGCTCACTGACTGGTCTGGATTGAAGGTAGCTGGTTTAGAAATAGTAGTCTTAAAGCTGTAGTGAACATTCCCTGGTGTATATAATGACTTTCCAGGGATGACTTGCGTATGGATAAGCATTAGAACAATTTGCAAGTCTTTAATTTCTATGTATCTTCTTTCCTAAAAGTGATAATCTCAAGAACATGGGGTACAGGTTTTCTTTGTAGCCAGGTCCATTTTCAAAATCTTCTCACTCCCACTTGAGGAAATATATACACACCTGTCTACACACTGCATTGCAGAGGTTTTAAAGAGATCCCATGAAAGCAGGGTAAGAAATAGTAAGACATTATTTTCTATTACATCTATATAAGGCAATAGCTTATCTCTATGTTTCACTAAGATTTAAACTCAGAAGACCGCTGTCACAAGGTACTAGTATGTTTATTTGAATTGGATATAAATGAAATCAAATCTAACAGAAAGTGAGTGTGATTTGGCTGGCTAATTTGGGTGTAAGAAATGGATCTGTCAATTAGATTATATAGTGAATATTGTCTGTAAATTTAATAAGTTTGTGATGCCAGTTTTGGCAAAAGCATACATAAAATGAGATGGACACTACAGGATAACGAGCAGTCACATCCTTTCTAATTAGCTATACTTGACCCAAAACTCAAGGAATTAACTTAAAGGAGGGCAAGGAGGCACACATTTTTTCCTATATTTCTTTAAGGGATGCAAAACCAGAACATTTAACTAAAGGAACTAGGAGCACCTAAATTCCAAATGGGATGGTGGTGTGAGATTTAGCAGCTCTCTGTCTAGGGTCAGGGTCTATGGGAACAGAATGGGGCCAAGGAGTCCCAGGTAGTATAATGAATGCTGTGTCCTCTTCTAAGACTAGGGCATACTGAGATAGCCCTGCTATTTGCTGTGGCACCTATAGATGTAAGCTGGGAGAAGATACAGGGCCCAGTCACACTCAACCCCAACCACTACTGAAAGAAGGTTGCCATGCAGGAGATAATCCTGACAAATCCATACAGACAGGTGGCTCAGCTTTGCAGCTTGTCCTCAGAGTTGAAGGGGTTTGAGAGGAAGTTAGTATGTGATATGATAGGCACTCTGAGATCACAAACGTCATGGTTTCTGTCCCTATGCAGATAATGCACTTATTGTGATTGGTACTGCTTGTTCACCACCACTGAGTTCACGGCCACTTACTAATTAACCATTGCTCTAAAAGAAATATTCAACTCAAGAGAATAGAGAAATTAAGAGATATTAACACTGAGGAGGGAAAAGGAAGGAGGAAGGCTAGATTTAGTATTTTTTTTTTTAAATTAGACCACATAGGCACTGCACAAAAATCTAACTGGGAAGCCCTGAGCTTTCAGTATTTCAGTAGTTCTAGTAAGTATGTCAGCTGTGTGTGGGGGCAGGAGTGGGGCGGGATGGACCACACACTCTGATCCAGGAGCTTTCCTCCATGCCTCACTTGCCCCTACAGCCTGGGCAGAAAGGAACCGGAGCTGTTGTGCTGTTAAGTATGAGAACTTACTAGTCTTAACCTGGGGAGCAGGTTAGGTATAAATATAAAAGAAAGTAAAATGTTCTTAGATGTCATGGGTCTAAAAAGTGTACGAGAAGACTGGCATTCAAGTTCAGGTTCTGCTATGTGATTCTGGAACATTTTCTCATTTGAGAAAGTGGAATAGCCTGAGTGATAAATATAATTTAGGAAAACTCCAAAACAGATAAAGCTAAGCTCCTCTTCAAATTAAGCCCTTTTGAGTTAATTAACTGGCTCTTATTTGTAGGGCTTTTCTACTCTCATGCCCCTCCCCTTTCCACCTTTTCTATCCATCCTGAAGGCTGGTCAAGTTCTACCATCTGTTTTCCTAGCTGGGCCCAAACACTGGGTTGATCAGTACCTAGAACAGCCTGAAGAATAAGCTCTGATCTCAGCAAAAGCTTCATGGTTTCTACTTCTCTGGTGGTTCTTTAGAAAGTAAGGCTTTCGACTGCCAACACCAAACTAAATGGAGAGAAATTGACAGTGATCCCACTGAAATCAGGAACAAGACAAGGTTGTTCACTCTCTCCATATCTATTCAATATAATTCTTGTGGTCCTAGCTAGAGCAATAAGACAACAAAAGGAGATCAAAGGGATACAAATCGAAAAAGTAATCAAACTCTATTTGCTGATACAATAGTTTACATAAGCAATCCAAAAAAATTCTACCAAGGAACTTACTTCTACAACTCATAAATACTTTCAGTAATGTATCAGGGTACAAGATTAACTAAAAAAAAAAAAATCAGTACCCCTCCTGTACACAGATGATAAATGGGCTGAGAAAGAAATCAGAGAAACATCACCCTTCACAATAGCTACAAATAACATAAAATATCTTGGAGCAACTCTAACCAAACAAGTGGAAGACTTGTATGACAAGGACTTTAAATCTTTGAAGAAAGAAACTAAAGAAGACAACAGAAAGTGGAAAGATCTCCCATGCTCTTGGGTAGGTAGAATTAACATAGTAAAAATGGCAATCTTACCAAAAGCAATCTACATATTCAATACAATGTCTATCAAAATCCCAGGAAAATTCTTCACAGACTTCAAAAGAACAGCACTCAAGTTCATATGGAAAAGCAAAAATTCCAGGATACCCAAAACAATCCTGTCCAATAAAGGAACTTCTGGAAGCATCACAATCCCTGACTTCAAACTCTACTACAGAGCTACTGTACTGAAAACAGCCTGGTATTGGCATAAAAACAGACAGGAGGACCAATGGAACCAAATAGAAGACCCGGATATTAATCCATACACTTTCAAACACCTGATTTTTGACAAGCAAAAAATATCAAATGGAAAAAAGAAAGCATATTTAACAAATGGTGCTGGCATAACTGGATGTCAACATGAAGAACAATGAAAATAGACCCATAACTATCACCATGCACAAAACTCAAGTCCAAATGGATCAAAGACCTCAACATAAAGCCAGCCACACTGAACCTCATAGAAGAGAAAGTAGGAAATACACTTGAACACATTGGCACTAAAGACCACTTCCTAAATATAACCCCAGTAGCACAGATACTGAGAGAAACAATTAATAAATGGGACCTCCTGAAACCGAAAAGCTTCTGTAAAGCCAAGGACACAGCCAACAAGACAAAAAGATAGCCTACAGAATGGGAAAAGATCTTCACCAACCCCACCTCAGACAGAGGTCTGATCTCCAAAATATACAAAGAACTCAAGAAACCGGTCATCAAAAGAACACATAATTCAATAAAAAAAAAAATGGAGTACAGACCTAAACAGAGAACTCTCAACAGAAAATCTAAAATGGCTGAAAGACACTTAGGGAAATGTTCAACATCCTTAGTCATCAGAGAAATGCAAATCAAAACAACTCTGAGATTCCATCTTATACCTGTAAGAATGGCCAAGATCAAAAACACTGATGACAACTTATGCTGGAGAGGTTGTGGGGTAAAGGGAACACTCCTGCATCGCTGGTGGGAGTGCGAGCTGGTACGGCCCCTTTGGATATTAGTGTGGTGATTTCTTAGAAAATTAGGAAACAACCTTCCTCAAGACCCAGCAACCACTTTTGAGTATATATCCAAAGGATGCTCAACCGGGTCACAAGGACATGTGCTCAACTATGTTCATAGCGGTATTGTTTGTCATAGCCAGAACCTGGAAACAATCTAAATGCCCCTCAACCAAAGAATGGATAAGGAAAATGTGGTACATTTACACAAGGGAGTACTACTCAGAAGAAAAAATAATGGCATCTTGAAATTTGCAAGCAAATGAATGGAGCCAGAAAACATCATTTTGAGTGAGGTAACCCAGAAAGACATGTATGTACTCACTCATAAGTGGTTTTTAAACATAAAGCAAAGAAAACCAGCCCACAAATCACAATCCCAGAGAACCAAACAACAATGAGGACCCTAAGAGAAATATATATGGATGTAATCTCCATGGGAAATAGAAAAAGACAAGATCTCCTGAGTAAATTGGGAACATGGGGACCTTGGGAGAGGGTTGAAGGGGAGGGGAAAGGCAGGGAAGGAAGCAGAGAAAAATGTAGAACTCAATTAAAAAAAATCAATAAAAAATATATGTGTATACACACACACACACACACACACACACACACACACACATATATATATACATATATATTAAAAAAGAAAGTAAGGCTTTGCTTCAGCCTCACTCAACTTCCTTTGCAAGTCATGGTAAAGACAAGGAAAAGGGCTCTTCCTTCTCTAGACTACATCATGATTTATATTTTAAGTCTTCTCTCCTTTGATAACTACCATGATTTACAAAAGCCTGACTTAATGGCCCATAAGCAATTTATATTCATAGCATTTATAACAGTAACTTCTAGTACTGGATCTCCATTCTGCAGGTAAGAATTGATGTGCTGTGGCTGAAGAGATGGCTCAGTAGGTAAGAGCATTGGCTGCTCCTCCAGGACTCAATAATCCACATGGTGGCTCATAACAATTTATAATTTCAGTTCCAAAGGGTCCAATACCCTTTCCTGGCCTCTGAAACTACCAGGCAGTACACAGAAAAACATGCAGGCAAAACATGCACACAAAGAAAATAAAAGGCAATAAATCTTTAAAAAAAAAAAAGAATTGGTGCCAGGCGGTAGTAGTACAAGCCTTTAACCTTAGCACTCAGGAGGCAGAGACAGGTGGATCTCTTAAAAGTTTGAGGCCAGCTTTGTCTACGGAGCAAGTTCCAGGACCGGCTCCAAAAAGCTACAGAGAAACCCTGTCTCGAAAAACAAACCAAGCCAACCAACCAACCAACCAACCAACCAACCAACCAACCAACCAACCAAAAGAATTGATATTCTAGTATAGATTCTGGTAGGTATCATCTCTATTTTACAGAAGAGAAAACTGAGGTTCAAGGATGTTACATAATTTATTTGTACAAGGTTCACAGCTTGTAAATAACAGATCTAGGTGAAATAATCAACTTCAGGAATCACATCAAACTCAGGAAAGAGGCGAGTTTAACTCCTTGTTTCCCAGCCCTATAACAAGTAGTGGTGATTTAAGATATATATATATTTGGTTTTTCGAGACAGGGTTTCTCTGTGGTTTTGGAGCCTGTCCTGGAACTAGCTCTTGTAAACCAGGCTGGTCTCGAAC
>NW_004949096.1:8583510-8600309 GCF_000317375.1 Microtus ochrogaster | reverse complement strand
AAAATCAAACTATAATTTTTGAATATCTTTTACTTTCTATACTAAATGGGGACTACTTCTATGAAAAAGAACCATACACCAGGGATAATCCCCATGAACACACTGAAATGTATTTGCACCTATCTTTTCTATGCATGTACAAAATACATACCTAGCTTTCATAAAATTGGCTCATACTTCCTAAGCTCATTTGTAACCTACTTTTTCCATTCAAGTCAGTCATGAACATTTTTCCTCATCAAGAAATGTATTTCTTTAAGATTATGAGTCATGATTGAATCACATATAATTAGAATACCAAATATTGGATACTTGAAGGATTTCTACCTTTTCACTATTTCTCATATTTCTGTGACATACATCAATGCAGACGAATCATCCTTAGTAATTTCCAAAGAAAAATGTCAGAAGGGAAACTCCTGGATCAAAAGGTATTATTTGTACTCTTAAAATAACTTTAAATTTTAGAAAATTCTAGGTTAACAAAAGAAATTATGCTTGGTTCTCCCTATTGTCAACAAGAAATGATTCTTCACTTCTTGTCATTTACTGTGCTAGGGAACCACATTTAATGGTCTCCATTCCCGGGGTTTCTGGTTATTGCCATAGCTACTCTTGATGATATAGTACTGCTTAGATATTTTGTAAGACGTTCTTAAGTTGGGATTTGTTAAATGTCTTGCTCATGGTTACAGGGTTTGGAAGGAAGACTACAGAGCTAAAGTGCAACCATGTGCTATCAAGGGTTTAAGTTCAATATAACGTCACACTGTTAAAACTGATCATGACCACCAGCGTCATTACAAATTGTCAATTTTCAGAGTACTTACTCTTTTCCCATTTCACATAGTGTTCTGTTTCGAAGAAAGTTACGATGAATAGCCCAAACTTGCTCCCTTTCTCCTCGAAGAGTATATACATAAATCATCTGAAATATTTTTGAACATAAGATTTGTTTCTTCTTCCTTTACTCACCTATTCAGTCTTTTAACCAGTATAGACTCCTGGGCATTAATTCTATACTTGGGGTTATAATCTAAAATTATTCTGCTGTTCAGCTTTGGCCTTTGGAGTACTTTTAGTTAGTTACCTTGACATTTCTTCACCAATGTGAATTTTTTTGGCTTGCTTTTGAGCTCCTTTAAGGTATTACAAGGTCCTCCAGGCTTGTCTTATGTTTTCCCCACATCTTAGAATCAGTCATTTCTCCAACAAGACAAGGATATATGTTTCTAAAGGTTCTTGATACATTATTGTTAAAATGTATGGAAAAAAATCGTTGTGTGCTGATTTATAATCATTACTTATACAGAGATGAGATGCTCATTTTCCCTACACCCCTGCCACAAATAGGATGGTTTCAAAGTGTACACAGGAAACTGAACTAGCGCAGAAATAAGAGTGTCGCCTGTGTGTGCATGTGTCTCTAAGATGCAAATGCCAGGAGAGCAGTTAGGTTTTCCTTTTTTCTGCCATTATATTGGGCTGTTTGCAACCTTCCTTCCTTCCCAACATTTCCCAATCTCACATCCCTACTGATCTCCTGCAGAGAGAACTGAAAGGAACCTTTCACACCCTCTATTAGGGCCCATGCAACTCTAGGGGGAGGAGAAGGAGAAGGAGGAGGAAATAGCCTAAAGGTTTGCCTTCCCTGTTTCCCATACCTTCAGGAAATCACCTGACCTAGTTTCCTCATCTTCTCTTGGCATATGAATAATAGAAACCAAATCTCTCAAGCAGTTTCCTTTAAAAAAAAATCTTAGACATAAAATTAAATAATATCTGGGGCTTCAAATCTGTTGCCCCAAGCTGCAAGATCCTGCAAGTAACCAAGAGAGAGGGGAAAAGGATCAATAAATAAATGTACTTGACACTAATCTCATCTCTATATGAAAAGGTATGTGTGTGTGTTCACATTATTTCAATAGCTAGCGTCTCATGATGACTGTGGGATAAGGTGTGAAATATGAAGACCATTATAAGTTAGAAGAACTACAACTCTTAAAAAACTAATGCTACTTCTCCTGTGGCTAAGAATTATGAATGCTGATTTAGGAGTTAAACTGAAGAACCATCCTGCCCCCATCTTAAACTTAAAGCCATCTTATAGTAAAGACACACCATGCTCATCCCTATTTATGATTAAACGTCTGTTTTTCAAGGATTGGGCTATGTCTTACCTGTAACCTAACTACAAATGGTTCTGCACTGCATGCTTATGACAGTCATTGTTTCAAAAAATTGTTTATAACCACCTTGTAAACCTTTATTTCAAAGGATTATATGACCAACCAGTGACTACCTTGTTATGCCCACCTTGTAATCATGTCTTTGTTTCAGGAGGTCGTTAGGACTAATTGTTATGCTTATGTTCCCGTAACCCTGGCTGTTTTGCCCACCAAATCATCCATTTGGAAACCCCTATGTCTAAGCCTTGTCTTCCTCACATCCAATGCTGACCTCTTGAACCCTGCCTTAGGAAGAGGCAGCCCATGTACATGAATAAAAACCTTACTATAATTAATTGCTTTCTTTAATTAATTTGGCCATGATGATTTGGGTAAGTGGTCTTTCTCCTTCCATCTTTGTTTGGAATTAACAAAACATCTGGTTTTGAGTCACATTTCTACCATTTAGTACAAAAGGCTTTTGAATTCTGTGCTTTTAATTGAAAAAGGAGAACAAATTAGTAACTAGTTTCTTTAAAGAGTTGCTAAAAGGAGTTATATATATATATATGTGTGTGTGTGTATGTGTATAGATATATATGTATATATCACATTAATATATATATTCTCTCTCTAGAATATATCACTAAAGATACTGTACACACACATACACAAAGAGTATACATTCACTCACATGGTATAATATCTGGCACACATATTTTGGAGTTACAAATGAATACATAATGATCAAAATGACCCTATAAAGTATGAATGTTCTGAGAAACTCCCTAGCAGACTATGGGTCACTTGAGACTATGGGTCACTTGTCGGTCCTAGAGACATTGTCCAAGAATTTCACATGCTGTTAACAGTTTGTCGCTACAGGTAAACAAAGAGCCCGTTTTCTTTTCTAATTGTCACTCTAATAACCACTCCAACATCAAATGTGGATCAAAACTCTGTATGATAAACAATGATTGCTTTTATAAAACACAGTTTTGCTGGTAAAGGGCAGGTCTGGACAATGGATTGGTAAAACTGTTATCACTGAGGACTGTCTTAGTTACTTTTCTACTGCTGTGATAAAATAGCATGACCAAGGCAACTTACAGAAGAAAGTGTTTAGGGGGCTTACAATTTTGGAGGGTTAAAGTTTATGACCACCATGGTGAGAATCATGGCCAGCAGGCAGACAGGCAAGCATAGTTCTGAAGCACTACCTATAAGCAGCAGAACTAAACGGGAATGGCATGAACTTCTGGAACCTACATGCACTGGAACTGTGGTTCTGACTAGTAGTAGAAAAAAACACACGCTGATCTTCAAGATCCCATTCTCGCACACACTGGTTTAAGAAGACATATAAAAAGCACTCACTATAGGAATGATGTGATTATTTGTTAGATTCTGAAATAATCACTTTGCCAACAGTTTGATGTTAGGTTTTCAAAATAACTGTGTAACAGCACTGACAATCCATTTTACAGATGAAGAAAATGAAGAGCAGAGTAAGAAAGTGTCATCCCAAGCCCCAGGGCTAGACAGAGCTGCAACTACAATCAAGGCCTGTCCCTTGTTTTTCACCCTGTGCAGGAAACTCAATGACGGCAAGGCAACCTACTAGCAGGCTTGTGAAGTCAATCTCCCAGCATCTACCCAACTAGTTTCCAGCTAAAGATTTCCCCAGGCTTTGGAAGACTAAAACTCCACTGTGATTACAATTGCTAGAAAAGTTCCTCATGTCATGGAGCATCTCCAATAGCCTTGTCAAAAGCAGGAGGGAGGGCAGCGAGATTTTTTTCCCCTTTTAGTTTTTACAACTATAGTTTGTCTCTCAGCTTTCTTGTTATAACCTTGCCTTTCCTGTCAGCTTCCAGCAGTCATGCCAAATCCCCACCATCACCACAACCAAGACAGCTGAGCAGCAGAATCACTCAGGATACTTAGAGCAGAGTCCCTCCAGGTCAATTTCAGTTCTGTCCGGCCAGGTCAGAAGCACCAGGCTTGCTTTTTATTCAGTTCCACAGTAGTACATTAAGGCTTTCAGCTCATTTCTTTTTCTTCCTCTCTGGAAAATGGAATCTAAATTAAGTTCAGACCAGCGTGTGCCCTGGCCCTACCTCAAGGAACCAGTGAAGGTAGTCTGGAAAAAGTCCTGCTTTGTCCTTGCAGCCTCTAGGGGGCTTACGGGTTCAACACGTCCTAACCACACTGTAAATGCTTCTCAGAGAATGTCTGTGGTCTCCATTCCCCAGTGTTCACTAGCACGCCTGGCATTTAGGACACATGATCCTTGTAGCACACCTGCATTAGCTGCTGAGGTGAAGGGTGGAGAAGGTGGACCTTCAAGGCAGAAAACTACATCCAATAGAAAATAAGACTTTCTCCTATTGCTATAAACTATTTATCTGGAGAACCCTTAAAAAAGGTAGTACAAGATGCTAACATTACCTGTGTAAGAATATGACCAAGACTCCTGACCAGGATTGTCACCTGAATTGTGTGTCTTTAACAAAGCTATTTAATCTTATTATCCATTGTTTTAGTGATCTGTAGGATAAAGCATCATCAAATAATTCACTCTATTTTTTATTTTTCAAATCATGCACTCTTTCAATAAAAATATTTATTGAATATTTGCAATATATTAAGCCCTTTAATAGGTGCTTGAACAGCATCAAGAAAGACAGACAAGGTTTTGGCTTTCTTGGGTATCATGTCCAATGAGGCGACAATGAACAAACTAATTAAGCTGATAGAAAGTGCTATGAAGGAAATGAAGCAAGATTATAGGATAAATATGATGGGTGCTGTGTCAGGGCCATTCAGGAAAGTGAAAACATGAGGACACCCCTTACAACTGAGTATTAAACAAAAAACAGATGAAAATGATTAACATACTTCCTAATTAGTACTCAGCCACAGCCAAATATTTTTAAATCACTACTACATTTGTCTTTTTCATCTTACAGTAGCTGAACCACTACTATAAATGACCAAGCGAAGGAATATAGTTAAGGACCTCTGTGTGAGAATTTATGTAGTCTGCACACTGAGAGAAAACGAAGAACAAAGTTAGCTGACTCACATATAACAAATAAGAAATGGTTTTATCACTCATCATTGACATATGGATTAGTATTTCCAGGAAGACAATGGGGTGAGCAGGAAGGCATGCCAGGTGGAGGCAACAGCTTGAATAAACTCTGGAAGATGTGAAGCAGCTTAGCGTGGTCAGAGGTCTGTGAACAGTCCAGAAAAGCCAGACTAAAGCATGGGAGAGCAGGCTGAAAGTGACTCACTAGCAGCTTCCAGTGCTTCTCTCATTGGTCATACCCAAAAGTCTCCTAAGAGGACGGGAGGGGGGGTATAGATGGGAAAGAATAGAAAATGAGGGGGTGTCAGAGCTCCATATGGCGTCTACCACACTGCCAGCACTTCAAACTGTGAACAAGAACAATGTTTAAAATATTCAGGCTGTATTCTGTGCAACATTCCCCCAAGGCAGCACAAACAGCTGTTTCAGGGGAGAAAAACAAACAAACAAACAAACAAACAACCAATGGCAACTCAATATAGTCTGTGTGGAGGAAGTAGGCACGCATCATGCTGCTGAAATACGACTATACAATCAGTACAGGTCTGAGCCTCAGAATGAAAGAAGTGCCAGGAGCTACTGTTGGGGTCTCAAGTAAAGTGCACTGGCTTCTAAGTA
Organism: Microtus ochrogaster; assembly: GCF_000317375.1. Classification (NCBI taxonomy): domain Eukaryota; kingdom Metazoa; phylum Chordata; class Mammalia; order Rodentia; family Cricetidae; genus Microtus; species Microtus ochrogaster. The sequence continues at coordinate 8,594,426 of NW_004949096.1, read as the reverse complement.
GAGCCTGGGGTTCCCTTTTTGCCAATGCCAAACTAACTTGTCTGTTCTAAGGTCCATTCCAGGGGCAACAAGAAAACTCTATGGGGAAAAGGAGAAACTGTGAAAACAAAAGTGTTTTCTGTCAGTAAGCCAGAGGTCTCTGTGGAATATCTTCCTCAGGATTCTGAGTAGATGTTTTTGTAAGATAAGAGAGGATCTCTGTCCTACTGCCTGATCCCTACTTACCCACTTCTTGCATCTTGCATAGGCATGTTTATTATACATTTCCCAGGAAATGGAAAAGATGGTATGAAAGCTCTCCACCTGTACCCTACTCCACTATTCAAGAAGCTGAGGAGACAGACAATAGGCATAAACTCAGTAGGATCTGCCCCTACCAGAAGGCAGTTTCCTAAGAAGGGTTCCTGTAGTCATCTTAAAAGATAAATATAACATTTATTTTCAGTCCATCTTACCAGAGGCCCTTTCCGGATTGTACTTCGGTGTTATCAGATGAGAGATAGCACTAGTCTGGTCATTACTAGAAGACCCTAACCCCATGACAACATCAAACAGGAGAGAGGGAGGAGTGCGTAGAGACAACACATATACACAGGACCTGAACACTGGTGCCGTCCATCTAGGTCATGTCATCTAGGTTAAACTAAACAAAGCCTATTACTCTGAACTCCAATTGTCCTGTATACTGGGGAAGTAACAGATACTAAGACCCTGCCAGATAGAACAATGCAAATACGTTAAAGAACACCAGGACGCCAATGCCCCAGTAAAGGCTAAGCACCCACAAAGATTGCTCAGTTGACGGCCATCTGTCAATAACCTGGATGACAGGAGTCCCTGCTGTCAAAACTGTCTTCTTTTTTTTAGTACCTTTTTTAAAATTTATTTATTTATTAAAGATTTCTGTCTCTTCCCCGCCACCGCCTCCCACTTCCCTCCCCCTCCCCCAATCAACTCCCCCTATCTCGCAAGCCCAAAGAGCAAACCAGGTTCCCTGCCCTGTGGGAAGTCCAAGGACCTCCCACCTCCTTCCAGGTCTAGTAAGGTGAGCATCCAAACTGCCTAGGCTTCCACAAAGCCAGTATGTGTAGTAGGATCAACACCCAGTGCCATGGTTCTTGACTTCTCAGCAGTCCTCATTGTCTGCTATGTTCACTGAGTCCGGTTTTATCCCATGCTTTTTCAGACCCAGTCCAGCTGGCCTTGGTGAGTTCCCGAAAGAACATCCCCATTGTCTCATAGTGTGGGTGCACCCCTCATGGCCCTGAGTTCCTTGCTCGTGCTCTCTCTCCTTCTACTCCTGATTTGGACAGGAGTTGTAGTCCGGTGCTCCAATGTGGGACTCTGTCTCTGTCTCCTTTCATCGCTTGCTGGAAGTTAATATCCAGGAGGATGCCTATATGTTTTTCTTTGGGTTCACCTTCTAATCCTGCCTTTCAAACCAAAGAGGACCAACAACCATGCACAATAGAAACAAAGGTCTAAAGTCAGTCCTCTCACTTTGTAACTCCTTGCAATACTGACTCCTGCTGGCCTCAGTTTTCTTGTAGTTAGTGAGTCCTAGGTTCTTCATGAACCGTAGGAAACACTGGTAAATGATCAATGTTTTCATGAAATGTATGAGGAAAACGTCTGCCTACAGTAGACTTCTGCTATATACTGCTTTGTTCCCTTCTTCATTAAAGAGTCTCAAGGTTCTTGCATTCTGAGCCCAAATCTGACTTGTTAAATACAGAACAATGCTTTACAGATAGTTCCTATCTACACCAGTATGAGAAGTTAATATAAAGTGCATAGATCAATCTGCTTTCCCAACCATTCACTACTTAAATAGTCCATGTACTCTTCACTCAGCCCAGGATAGGCATGGAGGGATGGTTAACAATGTAGGTATTTCATGCATCGCTTCAAGGAGAAGAGAATTCTTCTGTGGATTATTTTTATATTTAAGATAATCTGCTGTGAGACAATGAAGACAGTTCTTTATAAAAACTATTTTAAGTATCTTTAGATAAATAAATAAATAAATAAATAAATAAATAAATAAGTGTAACTAGGAAAAGTGGTATCTTTCACATTTAAATAAAGCCAGTGGAAGTAATTTTTTGTTGTTCATTTGGAGAGAGAGCTATTTTCTCCACAAATTATTCAGGTATCTTAGCAGAATCAAAGTCCTGATAGTACTTGGGGGTCTGGTGGACCTAACCCACTGGCAGTCACATGCCTCTCTTTGCCCAGTCAAGAAGATGGGCAGACCATGCTCTAAGAGTAAATGTAGTAGTGCAACAATGGAGGTTGGGAACCACTGGTTTATGTGGAAAGCAAGATGACGCCCTTCCACCCCCGCCTCAAGCTTATCTATTAACTGTTTTAATTGGCAAGGATGATTATGCTTTATAGATGTAGAAATTGAGGCTCAGAGAAGTCAGCCACATGGCCATATCTGGAATCCACATTTGGCCAATTAAAAACCCCATGTTTTTCAGTAAAAAGAAAGTTGAGGCTGACTGTGGATTTTTATCAAGTCTGCACCACTCAGATCTCATTAATTAAGAGAAGGATAGGCGCTGTGCAATGCACGGTAGCTTCCATCCACCTGTCAAGTAGACTATAATGCAGTCTCTCTTGTGGATCTTTCATTGATCTTTTGGTTATCAACTACCATCTGAAAGAAAAGGGTTGGGAACTGAGATAAATAAACAAAGGGATGTCATTTTTCTCTCTGAATTCTAGTGTCCCCACCTATAAAGTAAATCATAGATAACCTATGTAATTGAGTATGTTTGAGCCTAAATAGGAAATCCTATTAAGGTTCTAGAACAGGGTAAGGCTTTTTATGAACAGCTACTAATATAGCTACTGCTTTATTTCAGATTAATAGTTTTTAAAAGCTCAGAAGTTTAGAACAACTTGTCTCATTCAATATAGTTGAAAAAAATAAGATTATGAGTTTCTTTTGTAGCTAAAAACAAGACAAAAAAACTATAGTGGAAGCACAGAGGATTGGGTTCAAGAAATAGAGTCACATTTTCTGTGGGGCTAGCCCTCTCCCTTATGGTACAATCTCTCTAGAGCTGAAGTATAGCTTTGCAGAAACCAGAAAGTATACCATATACATAAATGCCCAGGAACACTAAACATTTAGAAGGCCAAGACCTGTAGGATGAATTGATGCAAAAGACTTTGCTCTAGTTTATAGCCCCAGAAAATTAGATTTGTTAGGAACTCTGTTAACACAGGCAGCTCAACAGAAGCAGGGTTCAGGCTGGTCTTCGGGCTTGCCTAACAGTTTATTTGCATAAAAAGCAGCGCGATGTCGGAGAATTAGGCTGGTAACAAAGCATCCCTGTTCTTACGCAGAGTAGCTAAGGTCTGAGCCTAGTAGGAGCACACATAAGTTCCCTTTGTTGGAGTTTTAGTCTTCCTGCAATTCTGACACAAGCTTGGTCTGGTGGTAAACTGCCCTTACCTTCTGTGTTCTGTACACAGAAACCAGAAGCAAGTGCTGCAAAAGGCAGCTTCCCTCTGCACCTTCCTCTCCATGTCCCTTTCACAAAGACTTTGAAGTCTGAAGAAAGACTGACTCTGCCCACGGCAAAAATAAAATGTGCTTCAAATCACTGCCCCAGATGAATGGTGAACAGTGTGGCAGACTGCCCAAACCCACAGGTCTCAAAATGCTCTGCTCTCTTGCTGTTTCCTTCTAAAGATTTAACAGGCAGTATTATTATTTGAACTCACATATGGGCTCAGAGATACAATTTAGTTATTTATTTGCATTTTAAATGCCTTAAAAGTAGGCATTTGATTCTACAAATATAAACTTTTTAGCACAGGACAAGTAGTTTTCTAGCATGAAGGGGCAGAGAAGAACTTCTTTAAGGTTACTGGGTTTCATCTAGACGTGTATTTCTGGAGAGACACAGGCAAACTACTTCTTCCAGTTATTGACAAGAGCCAGGTAATACACTGTGTAAAAATTAAACCTTCAGGGACTCAGAGAGGGAAAGCATTCCCCATGAAACAGAAAAGGCGACATCACAAGTTCCATAGTGCATTTTTAAAATAAATTTTCAGCTGTAAAATTCTGGTGAGATTTACTAGCACTTAAAAATACAGAAAGCATTTTTACTTTTCCTAAGCCAATTTCTAGGAAAGGTCTTGGCCTTTTTCTTCTCTTCCCCACCTCCTCCCCTTTCTGGGACATGTACTGTTGAAGGCATAGGAACATTTTCTGAACCCTTAACACATGTCTTTAGTATATACAGATAAACACACACACACACATATACATATACATATATGAACACATCCTAAGTTTAGTTTATAATCACTATTCTGGCTGGGATTTACCTCATAAATAGTAAATCAGTGATCTTAGACTAAGTATCCAAGTTTTATTAGGGAGATATTCCTAGATATTTACAAGATTTAGGTGGTATAATATAAACGTGTACTATTCTTGAGGATACTATTATAGTTTGTGAACTAGCTTTTGCACATTTTTTCCAGGTAATCCTTAACTCCTAAGCCTTAAAAACAGCATATATGATAAACTGATATATATGATATGGTATTAAAAAACAGTATATGCATATCTAAATCTCATGCAATGCCTTCCTATAGACAGTTTGAGTGTCTACAGCATCATGACTGTAGATACACCGTGCAAACAAGGGAGGTCACTGATGACAGAGGACTATATCCCCCCTCCATAAAGGACCCAGAACTTTATTGTCCATACTCATTCTTGATAATATGCTCCCACTCTTACCAGAAAGATCAAGTCACATAACTACGCCTAATCCCAGCATATTATGCTTCCAAGTGGGTTTCTGTCTCACTTTACACCCTCCAAACTGAAGGTTATATCATCATACGGCTGATCGATAGGAGATGGCAGGTCCTGAACAGCAACCTTTTCTGGCTATGTACATAAGGGGATAACCTTGGAAGACTCCCGTTTCCCTTCCTTACAAAAATCTGAGCACAGCTGTGCCTAGCAAGCAGGCCAAACATGTACTCACAAAGAAAACTGCTTGCATAGGTTTGCCAATATGTACGGCAAATAATCTTCAGTGTGCCCTTCTAGGAAAGACCTAGACTCTCATTTCAGGCACACAATTCATTCTGACCAAACCATTCTATCTACTGCATGAATGCAAGAACATATGCACACACACAGGGCGCCTCTCATTTCCTCTGGAGTAATGGGAGCCTGGGCAATACTTTAAGCATTCATTTCCTAACATAAATTAGAATGGAACATCAAAAAACACCAGTGACATCTGCATGGAAACATAATGTAGTCATTAGAGTTGGTGTCATTACAATGAAAGAAAATGTATTCATAATGGTAGAGCATTTAAAATAATGTGTTGTTGGATTCTGTGTTCATAAAAACAATAATGAAGAAACAGGATAGGCCACATAAATTAAAAGGAGTAACAGGGGCATAGAATGGATTCAAGGACTCTGGGCAATGTCAGCAATGTGGCACATTCCTGCATACACAGGGATGAAGTTTTGATAGTGAAAAGGGAAAAGAAGCCAGGAGAGTATCAGGCTAACACCGACAGAGTCAAAATTCTGCCTCTGTTCCATCCTGCAGTACTAGACAAATTACATCAAAACTTGTCATCTCTGTTACTCAGATATATAGAATAAGAAGAGCTGAATCCTCTCCCACCAGCTCCAGGAAGGAACGGAAGAATAGAACACACATATAAAGTGCTTGGCATCCAGTGCATAGTAGGCACACATATAATCAGTAGTACATTCTGTTTTTGTTGCCACTAAGTATATGGCACTGTGATTTCAGCAAAATAAAGTGGAACTAATATAATATACCCTTCCTTTCCAACACAACATTATTATGAGCAGCGAATGAAATGCTTGTCTGTTCCCAGCTCATTCCACTAAAGAATATTTGCATGTATGTTCTATGCTGCTGTTGGCATTGGCTTTATAATCTTGCTGCAATGTGTATTACAAAAGAAATAAATAAAAAAAGAAAGAAAGAAAAACCTGGTTTGGTGTTTGGGTTAGTGTGCACTTTCCAGATTAATAGAAACAGGGTCCTTTCATCCCAGGCTTGGGGGGATACAGTACCTCAGGCTGCAGTCCTTGTCAGTCACAAGGGAATCCTAGGGTCTGCTGTTGACTCCGTGAGTAACAGCGCATGATGCCAACCCTGACCACCTGAGTATGATCTCCAGGACCAACGTGGCAGAAAAAATTAACTCTTGTAAACTGCCTCTGAGAAGACCCAAAGCAGTCTTGACGTCATGAGTCACTAAACCAAAGCCAGAATTCATTTTCCTTTGTCTGTATTCTGTGAAACAAAGAGACCATTATTCTTAAACTACTCACACTGAGCTTTCTGTTGCTCAAAGCTGAAAACAATTCTAACTGATATAATGTGGAAGCTCTCAGGGGAATCAAAAAGGCAGATACTTGAAGATATCTTTCTTTGCCAAGATTTTCCTTCCCTTGGTTCCAGATCATTAACATATTTTTTTTTTTGGTATGTATGTGCAGAGGCCAGAGACAAGTCTCAGGTTTTATTCCTCTGGTATCATTCACCTTCCTTTATCTTTTTTTGAGACAGGGTCTCTCACTGGTCTAGAGCTCACTGAGATTAGGCTACGCTGGATGGTCCATGTTCCCCAGAGTCTTCAGGTCTCTACTGCCCCAGACCTGGGGTTATAAATGAACCATTGCATCTGGCATTTTTACATGGGCTCTGGGTATCAAATTTTGGTCTTCATTAAGACAAATATTGAATTAACTGGGTCACCTCCCCACTCCTATTTATACTGTATTTTTTCTTTTTCTAAAAATTTATTTATTTATTTATTAAAATTTTCCACCTCCTCCCCTTCTCACATTTCCCTTCCACTTCCCTCCCCCCCCCCCAGTCCTAAAAGAAGTCAGGGTGCCCTGCCCTGTGGGAAGTCCAAGGTCCTCCCCCCTCCATCCAGGTCTAGGAAGGTGTGCATCCAAACAGACTAGGCTCCCAAAAAGCCAGTACATGCAATAGAATCAAAACCCAGTGCCATTATTATTGGCTTCTCAGTCAGCCCTCATTGTCAGCCACATTCAGAGAGTCCAGTCTGATCACATGCTCGTTCAGTCCTGGTCCGGCTGGCCTTGGTGAGCTCCCATTAGAACAGTCCCACTGTCTCAGTGGGTGGATGCACCCCTCGCGGTCCTGACTTCCTTGCTCATGTTCTCCCTCCTTCTGCTCCTCATCTGGACCTTGGGAGCGCAGTCCAGTACTCCAATGTGGGTCTCTGTCTCTATCTCCATCCATTGCCAGATGAAGGTTCTATGGTGATATGCAAGATATTTTAACTTATTCTTTAGAACTCCCATTTGATAACCATTGTGTTACAAAGTCACCTGAATTTTAAGAAAATTTAAAAACAATGAAACAGCTTCCTTATCCTGCCTCTGAATTGAGAAAGGCAGGTAAAGGCTGCACTGTTGTTTTTCTCATTTTAATAGTGATTCCAATTTCCAGGCATGAGTTCATGGCATCCCTTATTCCTATTCCCAAAATTATTTTATACCAATATTCTCTTGTTTACACAAAATAGTTTTTTTATTTCCTTCTTTTTTTTTAAAGATTTTATCTATTATATATACAATACAGTGTTCTGCCTCCATGTCAGAAGAGGGCACCATATCTCATTATATGATGGTTCTGAGCCACCATGTGGTTGCTGGGAATTGAACTCAAGACCTCTGGAAGAGCAGTCAGTGTCCTTAACCTCTGAGCCATCTCTCCAGCCCTTTTATTTCCTTCTTTGCTTTTTAAAATTTTTGTTTCCCTTCTTCTTGGGAATAATCTTATTTGGCACCAAAACAGATGTTAACATCATTCAGCAGTTCCTCTCTGTGGTGTCTAAGTTCCATATTGGTAACCAAGGTTTTGGAGGCTTCCTGTTGCATAGAGTCCTGATCATTCCTGCTGCAGAGCGCAGCAACTTAGGCTGCACCTAAAGTGTATAGTTCTCTGCCAGAAAACAACACAAATTCTGATGCCTGCACTCTCTCATAAACCAATTTGTCTCTGGGACTCGTATAGACTGCTTTCTTCTTAAAGAAAGATTATTAACTTTCCTTCCAAAATAATAATACCAAATAATGCAACACAGATTTGCATGCATAATAACACACTGGCCAATGGTGAAACATTATGTACGGAGGTGGTCCCATTATACTGCTTAGTGATGTTTAAAAGTTCATTCTATATGTTTACATAAAAACTAACAACACATTTCTCAGAATGGCTCCCTGTTGCTGATGTATGACTGTATTGTAATGATTCTGATAATATCAGAAACATGTTCCATAGTTATTAAACAAACAGCATCAAAGGAATAAGAAGGGAAGGAGAGGGGAGGGAAGGGGAGGGGAGGGGAGGGAGAAACCTAAAGCATGTGGTTTGATGCAAGTCTGGCATTTTGTGTCTTCTATCTGTAACTCCGCCTCCATTCCCATCCATTTTGGCTTGGCTAGCTCCTTCGTTCAGTCAGCTTTCTGCTCAAACACACCTCCTTCAATCCTTTGAGCATTTCCACACCTTATCTACAAGAGGAGGAGAAAGAGCAGCACTAGTGAATACTCGGGTGTGTGTTCACTTAGTATATCTACTCTGCTGATCTTTACCTCCTTTGAGGGAAGGCCCTGGCGTTGAAGAGGTTGGTGCATGCTACGGGCAGTGAGGTAGGCTTTGGGAGGCTATGTGGTGTTGAGGAAAAAGCAACCATCCAGGGTCAGTCCTTACAAAGCACATGGTACTGGATCTCTTCATCTCTCAGAGCTTTAGTTTCATAATCCATATGAAAAACTGGCTCAGAGGATCAGTATACAGTGACATGAAACAAAGACGGCAGTTAGTTAATTCTCTGCTTATTTCCCAAGGCTGTAAAAAATAGGAAGCGTTATAGGAACTTCAGGAAAGCGGTCTAATATTTTTCCCATTTCAACAGTCCCCTTAGCAACTGTCCTGATCTTTAGAAGTGGTTTTCAACCTTCCTAGTGTTTTGACCTTTTAATACAGTTTCTCATGTTGTGGTGACCCCAACCTTAAAATTATTTCGTCACTACTTCATAACTGTAATTTTGCTGCCGTTATGAATCATAATGTAAATATTTGATATGCAGGATATCTGATATGTGGGTTGAGACTCACAGGGTGAGAACTGCTACTTTAGGGCAACACTCTCAAGTTGTTAAGTCACAAAGTTGAGTACACAGGTCATTTTTTAAAAAGTTTTGAGCACATTCTCAAAACCCTGAGCATGAGTCTACCCTATAGAACAGGAGAGATTTAATCCTCACTTCTCACCTGATATTCCCCTACTTTAAATAGCTACTGCACCCCATGTAGATCAGGATACAAATACATTTTAAAGAACTTTGGGTGTTGATGCTTCCAGAAAAACAAATCCTTAGATTTTATCAAACCGGTACATTCAAAGCCACAAAGCTGGGTCACTTTGTTGATTCATTTGTTCATCAGTAAGCTCCACCTAAGTGCCAACTCTTTATGTAGTTCTAGTGACAAGAGTTACCAAATCCTGGGCAGTTATTGAATGGCAGTCATTATTACCTAGTGCTTCATAGTCTTCATCCCCAATTTATCCCATAATCACTAGAAAAACTCCAGTTTACAGACAAGAAATCTGAAGCCATGTTTACATAAACTATCTTCTTTTTTTGCAATATATTGAACTGTCTGTTGCTTATTGCATGATTAAAATTTGTAAATATGGCAACACTGTCTTCTGTATTCTACTTAACAAGTATTGAGCTAAGTGGTTTTTCTCTTTCTCTCTAATTTCTGAGTCTTGAAGACTGGCTTCAAATTAGCATTTTTTTCTGCCTTACCCTTCTTACGTACAATGCTTATAGGCATGCTCCACCACACTCAGTTTATTAAGCCTTTTTAATCTCAAACCCTATGCTGTTTATGACCACATTCTAGCAAGCAGGTTCTGAACACACACACAGTACTTATCAGGGTGCTAGATACTTTCTTGAATTAAAAATAATCAAGGCTAGGCTATGATTTTCCTTAGGGTAGGAGACATATTTTTTTATGTTTTCAGTCTCCTACATATGCCAATAGTGTTTTTTGAGTTACTTGATGAGATTATGATTCCTTTTCTAAAAGACATAGCAGAATGAAAGAGACAAACTTATATGAATAATTTAACATTAAAAAAATAGGACGCAGGCACAAAACTACAGAGGGTTAAGTGCAGAAGGCAGGAGTACAGACAGGGAAATGCACTTTTCTCTGCCATTACTCAGTAGCTAGAGGAGGTTGCACTAGCCTCAGCATCACAAACTCAAATGCTTTCAAGGCATGACAAGTAGAACAAGTAAATAAACTGGGTTAAAGAAAGGCTGAGGTATACTGAAAAAGTACATACCTATCTTAATAACAGCTCAGTTCTTGCTGGTCACTATCATGCAAAAATATTCACCCTTGGATTTTAAAGACTGACCTGAATTTTTAAAATTACTCAAAGCAGACAAAACATTGCTTTATGACAGATTAGAGTAATGACTTTACAGTTTACAGTCTTAAAATCCAATTACTATTTCATAATCTTTAAAGAAATTTTAATGTATATTGTGTGCATGTGTATATACAAATATACATGGATGTGAGGATGTCAGATATCTTAAAGTTGGAAGTATGGGTTGTCAGCTGACCAATGTTAAGTGCTGGAGACAGAACTATGGTTTGCTGCAAGTGTGCCCTTAACTGCTGAGCCAACTCTTCAGACCCCATTTCATAATCCTGTCATATCAACGGCTCTCACTTACCCTCAATGGACTTCAGATTTTGAAACTCAAAGAAATTCTTTTTGGTTTTAGGTTTTGCTTGTTTGTTT
>NW_004949096.1:8580444-8582195 GCF_000317375.1 Microtus ochrogaster | reverse complement strand
AGAGAGAGAGAGAGAGAGAGAGAGAGAGAGAGAGAGAGAGAGAGAGAGAGAGAGAGAAACATTGTACAAACATGGGAAAATCAAAGAAAGAGAATTGGCAGCACCTTGAACCTCCTTCCTGAATTCTCCCTCCTAGCTGACAGAGTAGCAGCACTGAGGATTATCAACAGCAAATGAAATCTTTGATTGACAGGGAGGCAGCCTCATACGATGACAAGTCTTTTCTCTGTTCCTATCCATATTCAAGTAAATATTATTCTCAGTTAAATCACATTTGTGATCCATGTTCTTTTCAACTCATCATAACTGAAAGAAGTACCTTGATAACATCCTGCTTAATATTATTATTGTTAAAATAGTTCTGGCTCATGAATAAAATGAAAACTCCTCTCTGATACATAGAACCACGATGATGGGGAGCATATGCTGCCTTCTTTTACATCTTTATTCAAAGTAGTCCAGGGATTGGTGACAGCCTGAGTCAGAGCTGGAGAACTAGAAGCTTGGTTATGAGTCTTCCAAACATGCCTTACTAAGCAAACAGATATCAGAGGGTTGTTTCTTAGCAGCTCATATTGACAGACAGACCCAAACAGCCAGAAACTGATGTTTCCACTTCTAACACAGTTTATTAATAGTTAAATTCATTATATGATGTGGCATTCCCCTCTGTATGCAGTAATTATCATTAATGAATAAAGAAAACTGGCTTGGCCTGATAGGGTAGAACAGAGCTAAGTGGGGAAAACTAAACTAAATGCTGGGAGAAAAAAAGGGCAGAGTCAGAGAGAAGCTATGGAGTCGCTGGAGACAGACGCTGGGAACCAGTAAGCCACAGCCACATGGCTAACATAGACAAGAATAATGGGCTAATTTAAGATGTAAGAATTAGTTAATAAGATGCCTGGGCTAATAGGCCAACAAGTTTATAATTAATGTAGACCTCTGTGTGTTTCTTTGGGACTGAATGGCTGTGGGACCAGGGAGAATAGAAACTTTTAGCAAAAAATGGCGCCAACGTGGACAACTGCATCCACATAAAACTGAGAGAGGTTAGGAAGTAATTCTGGACCAAAAAGAGTAGAATGAAGCATGGCTTTTTGGTAGCAGCATTTTCTCAGGTGGGCTCTGTTTGCTAGAGGTAAACACTCTCATTTAAAAGAGGCTTCCTGACTCAGCTTTAGCTGTAAAAACCTTGCAGATCTTTTAAGAGGCTCTGCCATAAAGTACTTAAATGGTGTTTATGAATAGCTGACAGCATGCTTCTTGGTGGTGGCAGGGACCTTGAAACTCCATAGAGTTGTAGCAATAAACATGGCTCTGGCCAGTAGGTCTGCCATGAGGCTAGACTCTCAGAAAGCTAAGGAGTGGGGTAGATCCAGCTGTCAAAGCCAGGGCTTTAATTCTAGCCATTAAATTAAAGACTTAGCAAATTAAAACTCATGTGATCAGAAAAAGAGAAATATACAGTAAAAAATAGATTCAGATGAAGAAAACCTCTAAATGATTTACAGTGTGTTTAAAAATATGTGTAGATTTGGGAGAGAAAAGAAAAAGAATAAAGTCCTTAAAATAAAATAAAAAAGAGAGTTGGGTGTGGTAGCACACATCCTTAATCACAACACTTGGGAGGCAGAGGCAGGTGGATCTCTGTGGGTTCAAAGACAACCTGGTTTACAGAGTGAGTGCCAGGACAGCCAAAGATACAGAAAAACCTAGTCTCAAAAAAACAAAAATTAGGGGGCTGGAGA
>NW_004949096.1:8523760-8579483 GCF_000317375.1 Microtus ochrogaster | reverse complement strand
CAAAGGAGATTAGATTCAGAGTTCTTGTTTTGAAAAAATGGGGTGGGGAGTGCTATGGGACAATTGTCTTATACCCTGTTTGTACATTGTATTGTTTTAATAAAATGCTGATTGGCCAGTAGCCAGGCAGGAAGTAGAGGCAGGATAAGGAGAACAGGACAATTTTTATAATTAATGTAGACCTCTGTGTGTTACTTTAGGACTGAACAGCTGTGGGCCAGGGGGGAGAGAAACCTTTGTCAATACAGGTAACAACTAAGCTATGCAAATTACTTCCTATGATGTCAGGTTAAAACAAAGAAAAAAAAGTCTTCCTCTTTGGAAAGGGCACTTTTCTATTCACTGTTGAGAAAGGGGAGAGGACACCATTAAAAACTGTGGTATAATGCTAAAAGACCTAACTTATTCACTATATTTTCATATTCAAACAGGAAGGGGTGAAGCTTACAGAGCTAAAAGTAATCAAGGTGCAGTCAATGGAAACCCAACTAATAAAATACAGTAATGACTCAGATAGTCTAGTATCTGAAGCTACAGTAGAAACTTTTCAACACCTCTCAAACTAAATCAAAGTCACCTCTAAGTAACAGGCATGAAGAACTGATTTTTCACTGATATAGAAGCTAAAATAAATACTTACTTGGGTCTAACTGAGGCAATTTCTTCCTAATCTTTTTTACTTCAAAGACAAAAGCAATGAAGGCCAACTATGGTTGATTTAAATGACTCAAGATAGTAAAGGTAAAGATGCCATGCTATCTTTTTAGTGCTGGGATTGTTAACACATGAACCCATACAATGAGGAAGAGGAGCCAGGTGATTGATGAACTCTCACAAATCAAAAAAGTTCCTTTTTAAGAGAAGCGTGAAATAAAGGAGAAACAAAAGACAGAAGTATGACCTTCAAAAGGAGAAAGACTTGGCAGAAGTTTCTGATTATGCAGAGATGTGGCAGTAGGGAAATATAAGATTTCTCTCCAGACTTCCAGGCTGACATTTGTGAAGGTGTTATGATACTGTAAAATATACTGGTGGGAGCATATAATGACCCCAACATATCAAAAGATGCTGGAGAAATATTGCATAGAAGGTTACATTAATTCACGACTTCATGGCCTTGCATGTTTCCAAAGATGACCTTGAAAATGAAGAATCATCTGTCTCCTTTCTAGATTCATAACATATCCCAGGAGAAAGTGAGGAAGAAAGCTGAGCAAAGTTGAAAAGGGAGGCCAAACACCAGTGTACTGAGACAAACCCAAAGTGGAGCTGCCAGTAACATCTTTTGTTTACAAACTAACCTTCCTTCCCAGTAGCACCACTCCTATTACAATGTCTGTGATCTCCAGAAACAGAGACCTTTAGAAATATCTGTCCGCCCGTCCGTCCGTCCATCCATCCATCTATCTATCGCACTAGAAGGAATCTTGAGGGTCACATCAAATTCAGAATTCTCATTTCTAAATGTTTAAACTTAGGCCTGAGGAATTTCAAAGACTTTCCTGAATTTACTTAATTAAATAATGCCAGAGTCAGGCTTACTCCTCAGGCCCATGCTCTTCATTTGATGTCATTCTTTTTATTGTTGCTATAATGACCATGGTCACCATGTTCTAAGAAACAGCGATGCACTCAGAAGTCCTTACCAACCATTTTTCAATCAGGGTCACAGCAAGAACTGCTCACTTACATTTAACACACTGCAGAAAGGAAAACCAAAGAGCTTCAGTGCTAGTACTCAATAGCATGAATATCACACAGAGGGTATGACACACTGGATAAATAAACAATAGAGATAAAAGTGGGAAGTCAAAAAAAAAAAAAAGAACTAAAGAGGTAACAACATCCAACTTTGAAGGAAAGATACAGGATATATGGGTAAAATGAATGAAAGTCTAGTCTCCCAAAAGCAGAGCTCTAGAGTAAGAACCAGGCATCCTAGCCATTGGCCACTGATGTTGTACTAAGTCCAGAATGATCTTTTCTGATTCATGTAAGGAAGCCAAGACTATTCTTTTGGTCTTTACATACAATAACTCCCCTTTAATTGAAATATTACCATGCTTTTCTCTGACACGACCACCAAAAATTAGTAAAAACCAATAAAAAGAAAAAAAATCACTACTACATAGTCTTAAGACCCAATCCAGTCTTCAAAGGTAGTCTTCTTGGCACTCACTAGACATTCAGTAGATACCCAATGAATAGACCCGGACATAATTTTACTAATTCCTGCTGTGGACAGAATCTAATGTTCTATTTCACTACTCATTATTTTGATAAAGAATTTGCTGTGGGAGCACATTCAGGTCCTTCAGCCAAGAGCATTTAAGATACCAGTCCACTTGGGCGTGGTCTCTTATACTGTGAATGCAGCTGTAAAGTGTACGCTCTCTCTTGCTTCTGGCTCTCATTTCCAACTAGACTCTGTTCCTGCTCCCCATTCGAGCAGAGGACTGTAATCTAGGACAGTGATCTGTAAGTCTCCCCTAAATAAATAACCCTTTATTATTCATAATTCTGAACTAGTGTGGAATTATTTTGTGACTTCTGCCTTCAAGAATTAGTGCCTGTAATTTGTCTCAGTTCAAGAATAAAATAAAATTCAGTACATATTTATGAAATATTTTTTGATTTTCACAAACATTTACTAAGATAAAATTTTGTGAGAAAATTATAACACAAATGCAGTCATAAGAAAAAAGAACAACACAAAATTTGAAGTTTACATTATCTAATGTTTTATGTACTTATCCTAAATGTTTTTTCTAGTTCTAATTCTGTCATGGATTTTTATTTGTTTAGGTTGTAGAAAATTAATTTCATGGGGGGGGGACACTAAAGAATGAAGATACAGACATACAGTCATAGCTATTTCAGTCTGAAGCCTGAGTCACCATCTCTTTCATTGAGTCTCTTCTCCAACTGGGCCTCTGCTGTTTCATTATCAGGCTACTTCCAGAAGCAGGTCATAGCCCTTCCCCAACCTCTACCCAGCAACCTGAAATTAGAGGCAGCAGCAGGCAAGGTTCTTCTAACTGTCCAGTCCTTCTACTTTATGAAGAAATCAACCCTTTATCATTGTTTAGTGTAAACAACAGCACATTTATGATAAGGTTTTATTTACTTGGAGAGAGAACTTGATTGCTGCAAAATCTATGTAGCAGTATCACACAACTTACAGAAGCCAGAAATTGTACCAAATTATCCATCAGGTTCTACTGAAAAAGAAATGTTTCTAAACAAGTATGCACATCAGTCAAAAAATAAGCAGGTGGCTTCTTAGATAACATATGAGGAAAGGGGAGACTGAATCCTTTAAGCCACCACAGAAGATGGCAAAGGGCCTAAGGCTCTGAGGAGAGTCCTGCTAACATGGGGTACATGGTACTTACAACAGGAGGGGCAGTTCCTTCAAGTCAGTTTGGTACCTACATGAGCTCATATTTTCTTTTCAAATAATAGAATAAATCTGATTTGAATAATAATAATAGTGTTATTTATGTAAGCACAATCTAGAATTTTCCTGAATAAAACAAAGAACATATTTTAATATTCTTGAATCTTAGCAATAATTATGACACATAAGCATTTCTACCAACATTTGGATACTAACCATATGGTGGAGGCAGCTGTTCTTAAGGCCTGACCCTAAGGATGAATCTAGGCCCCAAGCTTTGATTCTGAGCAGAACCTCTGCCAGTTCCTGTAAGTACTGGGCAGAACAATGCTGATTTGTAAGGGTGATTTTCCCTTACAAAGTTTTCTAAAGGGAGTAAATGCTGGGTCACATCAAGGTTTATCTTTCATATCTAGAACATCTTACTATTTCCCAAAACCTCATACAGTTATTCATGTAACTCCTCACCCCTAACTGCCAGCACCTTGCTACCCACAGTTTGCAGACACTGAAGCAGACTCATTAATAACAGCTGAGGGGATATATCCTACATATGGTGACAGATTATATGCAAGTGAACTTAATGTCTTCCTATCCCAAACCAAGGATCTTTCTTATACTAGCAAAGCTATTATTCATTCCAAACTTTAATAAGCGGCTATTTGTAATGTTAAGTTGGGAGAGTCACCCTGGCCCCTGGCAACCATCCCAGCCCCCTGGCCTGGGAGTTGCATTGGTTTGGACTCCAAATCCCAGCATACCAGGTCCTGACCTCTCCCCGGGTGAGGATTAGGATCACTTCCATGGGGTATTTAAGTGGGCGCCCAAAGGAGGAACATGTGGTCACAGGTTTTGCATGTGCTCCCCAGTTTTCTGTCTCCCCTGCCATGCTCTTGGCTACCCGAGAGTGTTGCATTTAATAAAACATGAACATTTTAATTTGGTTTGATTTGACCTGATTGGATTTCTTTGGGCTGGCAGAGCAAGTCATCTTAGGATTTTTTTTCCTACCATATAGAGGTACTGGTGAAAGGACAATTAAAAAAATAAACACGACTTTATATCAAGTCCTTCCTGATCAAAAATAAAACAATGAGTCAAATATAGAACACGTTTTCATGTGGCAATATGTCTTTATAGAAAACCAAAGCAGGGTAAGGAATAAAGTTCCTAAGTACTATCTCAGAAGCCCTGGATAAAGTAAGTGAACAAACCACAAGAACATCTAAGGATTACCACTCAGCAGACATAACCTGACATAGGACACAAGGGCACAAAGGTTATGATGCAAGACAACTTTGTCCATCTGTTGAAGAAGAGTAAGAAATGAGTGTGGTTTAAACTGTTCAGTGGGCTAGTGGCCAACATGAGGGTGAAACAGTAGCAGAGTGTCAGTTTGTAACGTTACAGTCCATTTCTCCTGGGTAATTCTGAAGCAAAGCTGGACATGATAAACTATTAATTCAAGAACTGCACACCCTTCTTAGCATCTGAAAAGTTTCCTCTACTTTAGATGTCAAGAATGGGCTAAGAAGTGGAGAGGGAAGAGAGGGTGAGTAAGAGTGGCAACAGCAGCAGACTTCTTGGGAGAAATGTAGCCCAGACCAGGATGGAAACCTGGAGGTGAGTGAGAAGTCTTTGGATTGGACAGACATAGACTTGAAGATAAGTGTGTCAGAGTTTGTCAATGAAGCAGACATGAGATGCGAAGAAAAGAGAGACAATGAAGATGACTCTTACCCTTGTGAGACCAAAGATTTGGTCTCATAATTCAGTCCTTTTTAGTACTAAGTGCCTCAAAGCCAAATCGAACCATGGCTTACTGGCTTTGTTATGATATGGCTCCCCCTTATCACGAGGGTGTCGCCATAATGGGAACCTTTAGTCAAACCTCAGACTCCACTCAATGCTGATAGAGATCCACAGCGCAGTTGACTCTCCAGCAGATGGCTGGTGCTAGGACCTGCATAGGAACCAGCCTGGCCAACTGACAGTGCCTAAGTAACTCTTCCCGGCCATTCCCCCAGGGCCTTCCTACTTAATTCCTCACAATGATACTTGTTGGGCATGTTATACTGGCCTCCCACCCCCACCCCCAGTATTCATACCTTAACCCTCAGTAGCACCAAAGGATTCTATCTGCTGGTACATCTGATTCCTAGACTCATTTACCATGCAGAGAACAAAGTTCTTGAAAAAATTGGAGAACTACACCCCTGGTCTCAAAGGAAACAACCACCTTGACCCTAAGCATCCTGCTGGAAGTCAGCCTTTTTGGAATGGGGACTGAAACAGCGTCACTGGTTACCCAGAGTCAGCATTATTCCAGCCTCTGAGCGGCCATCAACCTAGACATAGAAAGACTAAAAGCCTCCACTTCCCACTTATAGGAATCCCTAACTTTCCTGGCTGAAGTGGTCATGCAAAACAGGAGAAGTTTAGACCTCATTTTCTTACAGCAAGGAGGATTATGTGCAGCTCTGGGAGAGGAATGCTGTTTTTATGTGGACCACTATGGTGTTGTAAAAGAGTACATGGATAAAGTTAGGGAAGGCCTGCCTGACGGAAAAGAGAACACAAGGCTGACCAACGATGGTTTGAGTCCTGGTTCAATTCATCACCCTTGCTTACAACTTTAATTTCCACCCTGTTGGATCCACTTCTTATCTTAATCATGTAGCTTACTTTTGGGCCCTGTGTTTAAAAAAACAAACAAACAAACAAAAAACTAGTATGGTTTATAAAAAAAGATTAGGGGCCATCCAGCTAATGGTAATGCGGACCCAATATCAGTTGCTACCATAGAAACCCAGAAAAACAATAAAACTTAAGAGTTCCATGATTGGAACTCTTAAATACCAATCAGAGGGGGGAAATGTGAGACCAAAGATTTAATTAAGTCTTAATTTTACAGAAATTCCGTTTTCCCTAAAGGCCACCTGATAAATAACCAAGTCTTGACCCTGGCTCCAGAAATGTGCTGCCATAGCAGAAATTTAAACATATACCCTATGTTTAAACATATAAACATAAACTGGCCAATTAAGAAGACAGGGAGCAGGGCCATAAAATTTAATGAGGTCCAGATGTTCCTAGGAGGCATCCTGTCTTTGAAAATACCTTGTCAGTTATTAATAGCCCTTTGTTAGGGTTTTTGAGCTCAAAAACTGACCAATGGTTTTAGAAACTACCTTATCCTATATAATCCCAAGACAACAGGACTCAAACTCCCCTGATTATGGCATTTCCCCTTTAAAAGTTTGCCCCTTCCCTGGGTTCAGGGCTGTACTTCCTTCACCAACTGTGTTGGCATGATGGAGGTGTGTAGTCCAAACTTGAGTTTGAATATTATTAAAAAACCCTCATGAAATTTGCATCAGAAATCTGGCTCCATAAATTCATTTGGGGTACAGAAACTTGGGCATAACACCCTGAGGTAGGATGTTACCAGTTTCTAGGAAAACAGAGTCAAGGATAAAAGCATTTGGGAAAGGGAGAATAAAACAGGGCCATGTTTTGAACAACCCCAGTCTGAGAACAAAGACATGAAATATAGAACAAGAAGGTCTTCCTTTTAAGTCTTCTCAATACTTGTAGCTCCAGCAGAGCAACCTTGGACAAGCTACTCTCATTCAGTTTAATCACCAACCTAACACATGGACAGCAAAACCACCTCTCACAACTGACATAATAAGGAAATGAGATGCTGTTATAGAATATTAGTTTAAGATGTGTTACATTTGTTTATGCTATAGAATATTTTTTAATGATGCAAAGAAGTGTTGCATTCTTTTATGTTGTATTTGTTTAACTCTGTAAATCTGTGTTACTCTGCCTGCCTAAAACATCTGATTGGTCTAATAAAGAACTGAACAGCCAATAGTTAGGCTTAGATGGGACTGCTAGGCAGAGAGAATAAAGAAGAGGAGAACTCTAAGAGATGGGAGAGAGAGAAGGAGGGAGGAAGGGAGAGAGAGAGAGGAGCTGAAAAAGGAAGAGAGAAGGACACCAAGGATCAGCCGCACAGCCAGCCACATCGTAGGAAGGAAAGAAAGACATATAGAATAAAGAAAGGTAAAAAGCCCAGAGGCAAAACACAGTTAAAGAGAAAGGGGATAATTTAAGTTAGAAAAGCTGGCTAGAAATAAGACAAGCTAAGGCTGGGCATCATAAGTAAGTTAAGTCCCTGTGAATTTATTCAGGAGCTAGGTGGTGGGCCCCCAAAGAGTAAAACTCAAACCAACTACAAGATGTAATATAAACTGTATAGGTGATCAAGGTCAGTTTCTTTGCTTCTTCTCTGCTAATTCTGGTAAGTGATTGTTTAAACAACTTACCTTTGAATCTGAAGTTGTCAATATAATTATGTCTTCACAAATAACATGTCAAAAAGCTTTGACCTGTCATCATTCAATCTCATTTCATGTGTTTTGCACTTTACATTTTAAAAGGGCATAGAATATTGTTTCTGATGGTTTTTCTTATACACAGCCTTTCATGTATTATCTTGGTCCTTAATATGCAGAGTAATGACTAAAGCCTTTATACATTATAGATGAAGACATTGAAAGGCAGGCAAGTTCTACTGCAGGCCTCTCTGGTCACACTGTTCTGTCTGCTGATCTGTAAGTCAGAACACTGAGTTGTTAGTGTTCTATTTGTCAGTGAAGCCTGCTCACATTAGAAAAATTTCTGACACTGAATGGTGAGCTTTTTTATGACCTTTAATGATAAACAAGCAAATAAACAAACACCATGACTATTCATCAGATGTAGCATTTGATAGTTGCAAAACCCTTTTTTTGACTCCTGTCAATGTGAGAGACCCTAGATATTTTCTAGATGTACAGGGCACTATCATGAGACCAAAACTTTCAACTGAAAAAAATGAACATTGCTTTATATTTAACAATGTGTTTGCCACTCTTGTGCATTCATTCATTTGACCAATATCTCAATTCCTTTGTACTAGTCAACATGCTAGATTTTGGGATTCAGTGGCTCCACAGTGCTGTTACTGTCAAAATAGAGAGGAGACTGAGAATGGCTAGATACTCTTAAAACCAAAAAACAAAACAAACAAATAAGCAAGCAGAAGAAAAGGGATTACAGTGTTAATTACAATGAAGGCAACACAAATTCTATTTATCACATTTTAGATGAAATTACAGAAATTAATTGTTCTTGTCTTTAATAAATTTTTTAAATGATTTTAAAAAACCTCAGCAGTCATTTCTAGGTCTCCTTCCCCCAGGAATGTACAATAACTTCATTATGTATATATTTAATATTTACATTTTCAATCGTGGTGGAAAGAAACTATCTTAACAGTTGTGAAATGGTGTAGAAGTCTCAGTACTTTGAATCAAAATGCAGTAAGATTTCAAATTATGAAACGAATCATTAAATCCTTTTTTCCCCCAAGATTGGGTTTATCTGTGTATCCTTGGTTGTACTAGAACTCATCTGTAGACCAAGCTGACCTCGAACTTACAGAGATCCACCTGCCTTTGCCTCCTTCCAAGTGCTGGGATTAAAGGTGTGCACCATCAAGGCCCAGCTGGGTCAATAAATCTTTACACCCTCTTCCTGGATGGTGAATAACATTAGCACCATGCAGTGGAGAAGGAACAGCACGCCCATAGCTCATCTAGAGGAACATTGCTTACAAACGGTATTCTGTGGGAAAGGTGCCTTCTGACAGGCAAGTACGGAAATGCTATGTTAAATAAGGGAAACCTGTCTCATTATCGCAGAACTACTCCGTTGTAAACCATACCGCGGGATCTGTGGAACTCCAAGAGCTAGAAAAATAGGCAGCATTTGCCAAACATAACACTGGCCCATGAAACCAAGTTTAGAAGGCCAAGTTATAACCCAATTCACAGTCTTACACGCTTCGGAAACCATGTCTGAGGAGTTCTACCTATGCAGGCATGTGACATAGGTCTTTTCAGGAGTCTGATGTTCTTTAGGCTTGCAGAGTTTTGAGCCAACAGAAGAAATGAAATACAGAGAAGATCACAGGCTAATAAGAAACACACAAAGATGGTGGTTTTATTTTCTACCAAGATCTAATACCTCACTAGCACTGTATGGCACATTTGGTGAAAACTGTTAAACAGCCTGATAGAGAAAAATATGATAGAAGGCTCACCGAGATTTTAGATGACAGTCACAAATTTCTTCTGGCTTTAATGATTTCAGTTTCCATGTCTATACTTTCAGACAGTGCTTAAGTTATTTATTTTTTTTAACAAAGGATTGAGAACTATTCCAAAGGCCTTTCAGACCATATCAATATCATACTGAAAGGCAAGGTTACACTGTTGATGATCAACAACATCTCTGACATAATCCCTTCTCTATGATACAGGAAAATTACATTTTCCAGCATAATTATTAAGTCAGCTGAACACCTAAATTCTGATATTGTTTTACATTAACTTATTAGGTTTTGAAAGTTCTGGAAAATTGTGGGTAAGTTGACATTTTTCAGTAATGGTTATCACTCCATAATCCATATTTTCTAGCCAGAAGGAAGGATTGAGAAAGCTTTGTTTTCTATAATAGATATTAAAAGAAAGACAAGAAGGCCTCCTAAAATGTCCTTTAAAAACTACACACCATTACACTCCTAAACTCATACTTGAAATTCCAGGATATACGAACTTAAATGTTACCGTTCTTTTCTCTGTGTCCCCTTCCATACCTCCTTCCTCCCTTGCCTTCTCTTATCTACATGAGACAAGGTCCCAGGGAGCCCATCTGGCTTGTAATTCCTTATGGAACAGAGGCTGAGGCGATTTCTGTTCTTGTTGTCTCCACCTTCCCAGTGCTGGATGATGCCCTATTTCTGTGGTGCTGGAGATTAAACCCAGGGCGAATTCATATACCTGAGGTTAAGACTTTATTGAGCTGTACCCCGAGCAGGACTTACATGTTTGTAAGTCCTAGCAACAAAGACAACATTAGAACAAAATAGGAACTCCATAAGTACTAAGTTAATGCTTTTTCTCTTCCTCTTAATACTCTGCTGTTTTTAAAATAAAATCTGTCTACCACAACACACACACACACACATCCCACAGGAATATAAGGAAACTTCCTTGCTATATACTATAGCATCTTTCTTATGAAAAATACATTTGCCATGGGTATTTTGAATAAACAGATTGTTAAGGATAGTTTTTAGACCAGCATGAGCTACAGAAACAAGTTAGAAAAAAAATCTCAACACTCATACTTACATGATCAGGAATACTGGACTAATATCGATTTACAAAGGAGCCAGATTTTAACAACAGAACATTCACCATTATTGTTTAGGTAGTAAATTTTATTTTACAAGTTAAAAACTACTATATCCGGAGCTGGGTAAACAGCTAAATGGGTAAAATGCTTGCCACAAAAGCATGAAGATCTGAGTTTGGCTCCCCAGCATTACTTTAAAAGAGGGGCACACTGTGTATCTGTAACCCCAGTAAGCAGAGTTAGTTGAGATAGGTAGATAACAGACTTGTTCGCCATCAAGCTTAACCCAAATGTGGAGCTCCGGGTACAGTGAGAGACCAATTCAAAAAGTAAGTTAGAAGGGCCAGAGAAATGATTCAAAGGTGCCCGCTGAACCTGAGTTTGAGCCCTGGAACCCACAATGTGGAAGAGAACCAACTCATGCAAGTCATCTAATCTCTACTTGTACACCAAGGTGCACATACACACACTAATTAATTAAATTAATATGCCCTTTCCCTGAAGACCAGCTCTTATAATATCAGAAGATGCTATGCAAGTTGCCATGAAAGAAAAGTAAATAACAGTCCTACTCAGCTGTAAAGTCTGAACCACAACAATCACCAGCCCACAAGATATTCCAAATGGCACATTTAGTGGCATTTTTATTTGGGGGCAAGGGGGAGCCAAAAGCTGTCTAGCTGGACTTCAAGCTGGCTCAGCAGTAGGGAACCCATGTCTGGTGCTCTACATCTAGCCAACTGCCGTGGCGTGAGAGAGAACTGCGAGGAGAACCTACTACTGTCACCTTCCTAAACCCATCCACTCTATTGTCTGGTAAATGTGTATACCCATGGAAAATGTAGCTTGGCCCTCATCAGAGAAACTTCTCCCCACAGCAGATACAGACTCTTAACAGAGATCTACAACTGGGCAAAATGTAGAAAACAAGTGGCTGGGGCATGCCTAACCCCAACTGGTAAATCTACAATGAAATCCTTACACCCAAGCCTAAAGGAATATTGTGGAAGAACAGGAAGGTTCTACAAGCCAGGTGGCCACAATGCCTGTTGTGAGCTAGTATCTTTAGATATGACAGGAAAGCTGCACCCAGGAAATTTCAAAAACATGATTACCTAAATATGACCTTTATAATGACAATACCAGTGGACATGGCAACCTGAATGGAAGAAATTCCCAAGGCTGACTCCCTGATGAAGAGTTATAGGCAATGGCTGCTGAGAGAGAATCAGTTTTCTCCAGAGGTGAGCCCTTATAATAGGCTATCCAATACCAAGTGGTCCTCCCTAAACACATGTACATACATGTATGAGCATACACATATATACAACAACAGTAATTAAAGAAGAGGTGTGAACTTGAGAGGAGGCAGGTAGATGGAGCAGAAAGGGTAGAAATGATATCATCTAGTGATAGGGAACTTATACTTTCTTAAGGAAAGACTTTCAATATCAGAATGCCTGTATCTGAGTGTTTGTCTTTTAATGGGGCTAATGTATATAATTGCAAAACACTATAAACATTATTATTCCTCTTAAAAGTAAAGTAATACAAAATTAGAATTTTGAAAAAAATGAGAATGACAGAGGAAGAAGCTTGATGTCAACTGCTGGAATCCACACATGTACACACAGACACACATATACAAAAGAAAATACTTTTGTTTGTTTACTGTTTTTGTTATTGTTTTAGATTGGAACCATGATCTCCCAACAGAATGGTATAAGTAAACATAATAGGACAACAGGATTCAGTACAAGGACCTACAAGTTCTGAGACTTGCTTTAAGTCCTGAACATTTATGGATCTCTATAAAGATAATAATACTGTCTTCTTTCTAGGTTGTACAGTTAACCAAGACAGAGATTGGTTCATGTGTGTAATGGGGTGCTTTCACTAATACAGCTTCTAAAGAATTGATAAAATAAAGCCGGAATCAAACATCTAAGAAGATCACTTCTACAAGTCTTTTACTTTCTAGAAAACCATTTCTCCTTCCTAACCAGAGAGGCTGGAATTCCTAAGAAGCATGCTTCAGAATAACAGTATTTCTGAATTGCTTCTGACTGGGTGGTGTCGCTGAGGTATTCATTCATATGCTCCCCCAAGTCTCTTTTCACAGTCAGTGTGACATTCTTCTTTCCTTATGTTCCTTAAAGAGACCCAGTTGGCTGGGACCTCGACCCTTCACTTTAGTTATCAAATTCCCAAGCAGAGGGGATGAATGTTGAATGTCAGGGCACACTGGGTTGCAGCATCTGTGCCTGGCCTTTACATATATGCAGCTTGCCAATAATTGCTGAGTTTTCTCTCTGACAACAATCATCACCCCAATTTGTTCCCCACCCCCACTCCACCCCCTAGTTAATTATCAGTTCAGAAATTAAACTGCTTGCTTCTCCTGCAGTTGTCATGGCAACAGTTGGCCTGCACCTGCCACTGAGTGAACAGTGGCTCTTTCAGAAGAGGCAATAGCAGTTGCTGGCTCCACAAAAGCCAGGGGGTAAACTAATGTTTACCTGTCTGGGGACCGCAGTTCCTGTCTATTCTCCTTCAGGTACTTTCTTCTCAAGTTCCCCCCCCCCAAAAAAAAACTACCTATTTGTATTTGACAAAGAAAGGGAAAAGTCTGATAAAGTGTTGTATCCTTGTTGATTTTTATAATCCTACCCATCAGCGTTACTTACTCCTAGGCAACAAGTTGCAAGATCTAGATCTTCTACCTCCTGACAAATGCACTGCAGTATAAACACTGAACATAGGGAATTTTAAGCTTGCTAGCTCTGGGTTCTAGTCCTAACGATATTGCTTGCTAACTGTATGGTTATAGGTCAATCACTCAACCTCTTATGGTATCAGTTTCATAATAAACATAAAGGTGATAACTATAACTATAAAAGCTGCTTTTAAAAAAGCTGCTTTAAAAGTTCTAAGATTACATAGGTCTAGCTCCTATTCAATGTTCACTGTATCAGGAAGTCTCACTGTTGTTGCTACCAATCCTGGTTAATGCTTAAAGACAGGAATAAGCTGCCGTCTTGGTCACTTTATTCTTGTCTAAATGACAGTACCATACGACAGATAAAATGCCACACTGCCCCACACCACCTAGATCAAGATGCATCTAACAGCCAGAGCAGAGAAACACTGAGAAGCACTGCTTTCCCTACCTGGCTTCCTTGAAATTTGTCAGCTCCTCCCTCTCTGTACTGCTTTTCTCACGTTCAATCTCACTTTCCTTTAAATAGAATTGATGGGAGCAGAGATCAAGGAGACATGTAGTCACCAAGGAAACACAATGCTTTTCATTTTACAACCACATTGCAACCTACAGAGAACTGGTAGTGGTACTGAGGACTTTGGGGAGGGGGATGTTTATATAAGAAAGAGTTTTTCTTCCCTGAACTCTCTGCTTATGGATAAGAAAGCATTTCTTTCATGATCCTGTAACCACTAATGTTTAGGGTGTCTAAACAAGTACATTTTGATCCATGGTAGAAATCATTTGAGATACCACACTATTATATCAGTATTGTCTTTCTTAGAACTTTGAAATCACTTCCTTATAGTTTTAACGTTAAGGACACTCAGTGACTCTACAGTTCATACCAACTCAAAAAAGACTGGAATAAAGAAAGGAAGAAAAGAAAATAAAACCCACCCACTAGTATGTGTTCCTAGCATGTGAAAGTTTCCATTGCCTCCATCTTAAAAAAAAAAAAAAAAAGAGGACCCTCAGAGGGTGGGAAAATACACTGTTACCTTTTGCCTGCTTCTCACTGGGAAGAAGCAAGAAGGCACTTGAGACTAACTAGCAGGTTTCTTGCACAACAACAAAAAAGACACAATGATCAAATTTGATGTGGCTGCCCACAGGAGAGAGGGACATTACAAGGCCATCAAATACAATTATTCTTTAAAAAGATGCTGGAATTCTGACTTCCTAAGACTTACTTATTCTGCTAAGAACCAAGCCAAAAGGCTAGAAAGACAGTAAGAAAGAAGGTGAGGTCACAAATAGACTGCTTAGAATCAGCTCTAACTGAGAAACAACATGGCATCCTTCAACAGCAATTTCTTTGACTAGGTTTTAAGTAAAAGATCTACACCCTACATTTGTAAAATGTTGGTACATTAAGATTGCTTTTCTCCATTAATTTGAAAGGAATTAGAGAACTATTTTCCAAACTTGGTTTTAAATTAAATTAAGATAAGAACTGTAAAAATAGGAATATAGATAAAATGCAAATCAATGAAGTCCTTCCACAAACGTTTTGTCTCATATTTTGTGTGTATGTATGTGGGCACCTGTATACCAGAGCATGCATGTGCATATCAGGTGACAATTTGTGGGAACTGATTCTCTACTTCTACCATGTGAATCTCCAGAATTGAATTCAGGACTCATGCTTGGTGGCGAGCTCTTTTACTAGCTGAGCCAGTTCACTAGCCCAGATGTCATATACTGATGGAGAAACAGGCATTGAAAACAAATAATTTAGGAGCTGGAGAGATGGCTCAGTGGTTAAAAGCACTGCTTGCCCTTCTAAAGGTCCTGAGTTCAATTCCCAGCAACGACACGGTGGCTCACAACCATCTCTAATGAGATCTGGTGTCCTCTTCTGGCCTGAGGGCATGCTTGCAGAAAGAATACTGTATACACAATAAATAAATCTTTAAAAAAATAATTTACAATTTGTAACAAATTATGAGGCATGACTAGAAGAGGAACAGGAATTCTGGGCATCAAGAAGTAGTATGTAACAGGAAGCTTAGGTCTGACCCTTTTGCTGTCTCAGCACTTCTCTGCAGCCTAGCTATACAGTCACTCAGCAGTCCCCACACAGGACGTGCGTACCTCAAAACCTTTATGTTTGCTGGTTTCTCTGTTTGGATGACCTCCTATTCCTTCCATCAGAAAATACCTCACTCTACCCATTTGCCGAGATCCAGAAGAATTCTTTGAGTTAGCAGTTCTTTGCACTCAATGGATTTACTTTACAGGATTATTATCATACAAAGATATAGCTTACACTTCGGAGTCAAACTACTTGAGCTTGGAAGCAGATTGCCATTTTTTTGTTGTTGTTGTTGTTGCGGGGTTAATTTCTCCATTAACAGTCCTGGCTGTCCCGGAACTCGCTTTGTAGTTCAGGCTGGCCTTGAATTCACTGAGATCTGCCTGCCTCTGCCTCCCCAAGTGCTGGGATTACAGGTGTGTGCCACTGCCGTCCGGCTGACTGCCATTTTTTTTTAAAAACAACATGATCTCATAAATGTATAACTTTTCTGTGACTCATTTTTTTCATCTCAGATGAAAAATAAAGATAAAATATAAACCAGTTATAGGGCTATTGTGAGCAAGAAATGATTTAATATATCTAAATACTTAAAATATATCCTCACATAATTCATTAATATCCTCACATTAATTCATTAATGTTTCTTTAAATACCTTAATGATTATTATACTGCAATTAAATATGATAATAAAGTTCTTTATTAACTCTCCCAAATTAGAAGTTGAGATCTTTTTAAATACAGAACTAAAGTCTGATGTGGGAGTCCCCTCTGTGTGCTGTGATCACCATTAATAAATAAGAAACTGCCTTAACCTGTTCATAGGGCAGAACTGAGGTAGGCAGGGAGGACCAGACTGATTGCTGGGAGAAGGAAGGCAGAGAGAGAGAAGCCATGGGTCCGCCAGAGATGGATGCTGGGAACTTTAGCTGTTAAGCCACTGTCATGTGGCGATACACAGATTAATAGAAATGGGTTAAATTAAAATGTAAGAGTTAGCCAATAAGAAGCTAGAGCTAATGGGCCAAGTAGTGATTTAAGAATACAGTATCTGTGTGGTTATTTTGGTTCTGGGCAGCCGGGACAAACAAGCACCTAACCCAACAAGTTTTTGTCCTCATATACTCACTAGCATAGACCTGGGCACAACTGAGGCAATCTAAGATCTGAATCTCTTTTGTTTGAGAAGTTACAGAACAGAACTCCCAATGGAGAGCCTCGTTTGGATAAGCCTTGAAGTCTAGAATATAAACATGCACATCATCCTAACTACCCGTGCTGGATAGCAGGTAGAAATTGATCAGAGAAGAGCTGCAGCAGGAAAAGTGACAATAGAAGCCTGTTCTTATCCAGCCTTTCTTTAGCATTATGAAATCCTGAACAGTAGGCAAATGTAAAGAGAATATAATGCAATAACTATACAGCATTTAAATTTAGAGGCATAGTCATGTCAGAGGCATTTTTCCAGATGCAAATGGATTCTCTGGTTAATACATGTGCACAAAATAAAGTTGTGACTCTCAGGCAAGTTTCTGAAAACTTTAGCAAGGAGGCTAATTTGGTATAGACAGGCAGTACAATGTACAGCAGCTTCACTGTCCACCTGGCTAGAGGAGGCGATAGGCAAAATAAGCCCATGCTCCATAACATAAAAATGTCAGTTAAGACACTCCCAGGCTGAATACCAAATTAAATGTTGGAACCTTGCTTTGCTTAATGAGCAGCCCAGCAGTTTCTACTCTACACACAAATATCAGAGTCCCTTTCTTCAGCTTTTAAACAAGCCTCCTAAGTTGAAGAGAATGTAACAACCAAACCATCAATTTGTAATCTGAGGATAAAAGAAACATGTATATCAGTGACTTAATTATTTTATTTTGATAAGCTCTAGGAGGTCAGAAAAATATATGGTTACTCATGTTGGGAAAGTGGAATATGTAGCATGCACCTTTAGGGTAACTTCTTTATTTAAAATATAAGTAGATGATGTCCTCTCTCCTACCACTCCCATGCCTGCCCCACACCCCAACAAATTAATGGCCTCCTCTTCCTTAACCATTGTTGTTCTTAAGGAAACAAAACTGTGATTTACAATTTTAAAAATTACTAATTAAAATGAACACAACTAAAATGAATAAATACTTCCCAAAGATTATGTGCAAGATAGAGGCTTGCTCCCAACTCTGGCACTACTGGGAAGTAGCTCATCCTTAGAAAGTGAGATCTGCTGAAGAACCAGGGTTATAGGAGTATGCACTAAAGAGCTATTGAGATTCTGACTCTCATATATTCACTACCTACCAAGATGTACTGTCTTGTTACAGATCCAAGGACAAGACAGTCCATGACCATGGATTAAAGCCTCTGAAACTGTACGTGAGAAAAATTTAACTTTCTTCCCTTAACTTATCTCGGGGATTTTATTGCAGCAACAGAAAAATGACTTAACACAAACCCCCAAACTTGGTAAAGGTGGGAAAGGGAGGTGAGTATTTACAAAGAAATAACAGTGTACAAGGTTAAGTGACTTGACAAAGGTCACATCATTGGTCACAGGCACAAACAAAAAGATAGGTAGGTTAATGCCTTTTGTTCTTACTCCTTCCAAACATGCTTCCTATTTCATCAGACAATCAGCACGGGTCACATTCACAATGATCTCAACAGGCACTTTATGCCTGAATAACAGCTAGCTTTGAAGATGAAAATTCTACAGAAGTTTTCTGTATAACTGATACTATTAAAAAGCCATTTTCCTCTTAGTTTAAAAAAAAGTCACACAAAACCTCAACAACAAATCAAAATTTAATACTGATCTTGCTCCTTTCTTCTGAACACAAGAGTTTAAGGGTCTTTCTCTCTGCCTCTGACTGCCTCCCACAAAACAATTGCTTTCACACCAGCCAATCATACTGCCACCCCCTCTCCTCAAATACATATTACTTCTCAGCAGGCTTCAGCAGGGTTGGAGAAGAAGCCAATCTGTGAGGCAGTGAACACAAGAGCTCCCATAATAGTACAGAGAAGACAGAAAATTGCGGCCAAAAGTGTAAATTGCTTTTCTTGCTTGAAGAAAAAAAATAATCATTCTGGGCTTCAAAGACACATCTACAAGATGACTCTATCGTAGTTAGTATTCGTGTTCTACATATTAAGTCTTTGGCTCTACCTAACCCTTTAAGGATCCTTGCCAGCCATATGACTGTCTATCATGATTTGAGTGGTAGATAACAGACAGAGAGCAAAGGAGACTATCCTGTGATGTCAAACAAAGGCTTGCTTGGCTCCCTAGAGAATCCTCTTGGTGTTGGTGCTCAGGAGATTAAGTAGATATCCCTGGATAAGCACAATAGCTAAGGAGAAGAGAAATCACTTTCAGAAAATAGGTCATAGCAATTACACATCAGTGAGTCACGATGCCCAGGTTAGAGAGGTAGTGAAGTGATTCTCTGAGGACTGTGTGTGAATTCTCTTGGCTTTCACATAAGGTCACAAAGAGCCTTGTGCTTGCCATCTGCAGACGGTTCAAATAAGCCCCCAAAACAGATCAGACGTACTTCATAGTTCTGCTACTTACTATCTAGCTTGTGCTCTCTCTCTTTGAGAATTTATTAATATGTCCTCATTTAACAAATGGGAAATTACATCATAAGAGTTGCATGAATCATATGAAAATATATAGTAAGCAGCACTTTGGATATAATAAACCTTCATTACAGGGTAGCTACAATTATTGTTGTTGTTAATTTGCTAGACAACTACACAGTAAAATTTGCTAAAGAATAGGCATAAACAAAAGCACAGTATCTGGCTATATCTTATCCAACAGCCTAGAAAGTCAACACTCAAGAGAAAAGAAGACAAGAAGACTCCAGCTGGTGAAAAGGAAGAAAAATCTATTCCACAGGATACAGGATTTTGTTGTTGTTCCTTCCTCAGTAGAGGATGACTGAATATAAAACCTAGTCCAAATATTCATTACTTAGCCATTCTTTATGCTGGGAGACCTGTATTTCCCTCCTTCCTTTATACATCAAACTCTATTTTAATCTCTCAGCAACTATGAAAACTATGGAAAAAAATTCCCTTTGGCTTGTTGAAATGGTAAAGTGTATATATCATAAATCAAAGAAATTTTAGATCAAAGGCAATCTGCCCTGAAGTGTTAATTGGAATAGATTGAGCCAAATGGTAGTTCAACACAAATAAGCTGAATGGAACCCAAAAGCACGGATTTAAAGCTTAAGAAGAAAATAAGAATCCTCTTTCCTCTTTTTGCCAATTTAGAACATGCTCTCAAGAGCACATAATACTGAAAAAGGGTTTGTCAATTCCCAGTCCAAGAGAATCCGGCTGACACATATGGCAGTGTGGCTGGAGGGAGACAGCTTGACATCTTAGTTACTAGTAGAGAAACTCTATGCCTTGTCACAATGGCACTGAGGTATCTGCAGTTAAACCTGAAAGCTAGTCTCTCACACTTCTCTGCATGTGACCCTGTACTCTTCTAATCAATGTGACTTTGGAATGTTGTCATAACAAAATGA
Source organism: Microtus ochrogaster (assembly GCF_000317375.1). NCBI lineage: Eukaryota > Metazoa > Chordata > Mammalia > Rodentia > Cricetidae > Microtus > Microtus ochrogaster. Next base: position 8,559,482 of record NW_004949096.1, on the reverse strand, counting down.
AACTGTTCAGCCTAATCAAGCTCTGTCAGGATAGAAAAGCCATTTCCTATCCCATGGAAATTACTTCTGCTAAGCTCTTGTCTCTTAGCATGGTCTTGTTTGAACTCTCTGGGGAAAATAAAGTCTAGAGCTGTGTCTGTCCTAGATTTCAAGAAGCTAGACAATAAAGGGGTAAAGGGGCCATGGAAAATTCGGTGTCCAAACCAAATTCCTGTGCAAAATGGTGAAAATGTAGTTAATAACTAGAAAAAAACCCCACTGATTCAGGATCATATTACAAGTCTAGTGCTGGAGCTTAGATATGATTTGTCCCAGTGTGGCCATAACCGGAAGTAATGTAATCTTAAAAGGGTGAGGCCTACTGAAATGTGACTTGGACACTGAGGCACCACACTGGGAAGGAATTAATTTAGGCCTATGGAGTTGGATTAGTTCCAAGAAAATGAGAGCCCCAAACCTCCCACATTGAGCCCCTTTCTGTACATATTCAAGCTACTATGATGCCTTTACAATGAGGTCCTCACCAGAGCCAACAGATAGTGGTGCCACGATCCCTAGAACCTTCAGAACAACAAGCAAATCAATGTCTTTATGTAGTACTCACCCTCACAGATTTTGTTGCAGAACACAAAACAAAAACACCTCATGTAAGTCAATTTACCTAGGCTTATTTTGTTTTCTTGTTTTGTGTTTGTTTGTTTTTGAGACAGGGTTTCTCTGTGTAGCTTTGGTACCTGTCCTGGAACTAGCTCTTGTAGTCCAGGATGGCCTCAAACTCACAGAGATCTGCCTGCCTCTGACTCCCGAGTGCTAGGACTACAGACCTGTGCCACCACCGCCTGGCCTAACTTACCTAGGCTTATGGTTACCTCCAGTTCATTTTCCACTCTGAAGACAAAGCAGAGACCTCTAAAATACAAACCTACTCAGGTCAACTTTTGTTCAAAGTGCTGTTTTTTACTCTTTTTGAGAAGAGTTTCATGTAGCCCAGGCTGGCCTCAAACCCTTAATCCTTCTGCCTCTACTTCCTGAATGCTGGGATTACAGGTCTGTGGTTTAAAATTCTTTAATGGCTTTCCACTGACTGCAAGATAGTGCAAATACCCTAAGAAAGTTTCTAAAAGATCAAAATTACTATAGTGCTTTTTATCTTCTACTTTCTCTTCTCTAGGGTTTTTACATAAGAATTTGCCTCTGCCCACAGGAACTAAGCCATGCTCATCCTTTGCTGCCTTCTCTCCTTCCAGACCTTTATACATACACTCTTTTCTGTTAGGACCTTCCTTCCTTCCTTCCTTCCTTCCTTCCTTCCTTCCATTTATTCTTCTTTCCTTCTTTCCCCTCCTCCTCTACTTTTCTTCCTTCCTTACTTTTTCTGATTAGACAATGGTTTAACTCTTTCCTCAAGCAGCCTGAACTTCCCTTATCACTTCCTCCATCCTGCTGCTCTAAAAGTTCACTCTTCTGTCTAGACTCTAAATGCACAAAGTAGGTACCATGTCTGTCTTAGTCACCATTATGTGTATAATGGTGTGTAGCACATGCCTATGCTACAGGAAGAACATAAACTAATTTTAATGTTTATTTCTTTATGTAAGTGATTTCATGAATTTATGTGTAGTCCATGTGAACAGGAATCCACAAAGGCTAGAAGAGGGCATCAGATGCTCTGGAATTAGTTATAGATGGTTGGGAAGCAGGTACTTTTCTTAACTGCTCAGCCATTTCTTCAGCTCCCACAAACACATTTTATTTTATTTATTTTTTTAAAGATTTATTTGTTTATTAACTATACAGTGGTTTGCCTCTCTGTGGGCCAGAAGAGGGAACCATATATCATTATGTGGTTGCTGGTAAATGAACTCAGGACCTTCAGAAAAGCAAGCAGTGCTCTTAACCTCTAAGCCATCTCTCCAGCCCCCCACAAACACATTTTAAAGGAATAAAAACATGGGAAGAACTAGGAGGGTAGAAACCATAATACAGAACAAGCTTGTTCCTGAAAATGTTTTAAGGTAGACTCTGAAGGCATTCTCTGATGTGTCTGGCCCAAATCACTGCACACCAAAGTGGGTTATTTCTCTGGAGTTCTGAAGTGGAAGCTGAGAAATACAGCCCTTAAGAAAAGGAAGGAAGTACTAAAAGATGCAAATCCAAGACATTATTTAGAGCATTTTAAGGATGGGGTTGAACAGTGCCAAGTCCTGTTGATCAGTGGAGTCCCATAGACTCTCCCAAAACATCACAGGCTATTGCCATCGTTCTTGGTTATTCTCCAGAATTGGATGGCAAGACCCTATTGTTGAAGACCCCACATATTTGAGTCAGTAGACATGGGGCAATTGAGCTATACTGACCTAGAAGTTTCATCTCTAGCAGCTAGCTTTCACAGTAGTGGAAGATACCATGCAGGCTATTGGGGATGAGGTGGGTAGGTTGTATCTGATATTCTAACTCAGCTGTAAATCTGGCAAGATATGCCCATGGAGAAGAGTGGGACCAATGTTCTGGGAGTAGCTGAGCACTTTCCTGGTTGGATTTAATGCCAATCCACAAAAATGGGACATGTGCCTGCTACCATTACCTGGCCCAAGAATCCACAGCTGGGTAGGTCAGGAGCCCCAGGGAAAAACCTACTATTATTCTGCTTAACAGATATCATTTTAGCTCCCTAAATATTTATCTTTATAGCCATATATTATTATTATGTTTTCAACCCTCATCAGAGAAGTTTCTTTTGCAGTAAATGGTGATTAACACAGAGACTCAAAATTGACCAATATGCAGACTAAGATATCATAGACTGCTCAGCCCTAAATGGGACATCAGTATCATATGCCCTCCTCTGCAAAGTCCTCAGAGGATCACTTGAGGAGGAAAGACTGTAAGAGCCAGAGTTAGTGGAGGGTTACTGTGAAACAGCCTTTCAGGACAAGACAGACCACTACCCACATGAACTCACAGTGCCGGCAACTGCACTCACAGAGCCTGCATAAAACCGAGCCAGCCAAAATCCCAGACTGTGGATGAGGGAGAGGCTCACAAATCCCATTCTTAGGTGAGGATCTATTGGGAATTGATAGCTGCTGGGGGAAGAAAAATGCCAATTTTTTCCAGGGTTGTGATAGTTGATAGGTTGCTCATATTCCATTGGATGCTCCTATACCCATGCACATAACGGCAGTACTAAATGGACTCAGTAGGTTTAAAAGGAATACATGGAGTTGGAAGGTAAAAATCACTGAGGGGATATGGAAAAAGTTAGGGAGGAGGAAGTAGGGGGTAGATTTATCATATCACATTATATTCATTTATGAAATTTGCAAACAATACATTTTTAAGTAGAGGAGGAATTCAAAATATGGTAATCAGCTCTGTCAACTTGACAGGATCTAAAATTACTTATTAGACAAACCTCCACATACTTGGGAGGGGTCATCTAGGTTATATTGGCTTCTGAGCATGGCTGTAGGGAATTATCTTGATTAGGTTAAGTGAGGTGGGAAGCCTTTCCACTGTGAGTGGCACCATTCCCTAGGTGGGATCTTGGACAACATAAAAATTAGAAGGTGGGGTGAACACAAGCCTTCACTGCTCTGCTCTTCTGCTGCAGAAGGAAGGTGACCAGCTGTTTCAAGTTCCTATTGCCCCACCATAAAAGATTGTACCTTGAATTGTGAGCCCAAATAGACCCTTTCTCTCTTAAACTGCTTTTGCAGGGTTTATTTCATCACAACGACAAAACAAAAACAAAAACCAAAACAAACAAACAAAATCTAAATAAATAAAACCTGAGACAGGAGGAAAAGGAACTATATTCATTGGTCAGAAATAAAATCTGAGCCAAAAACTAGCTCTCTGGGCAATCTAGGACAGTTTGTTTAGATTCCTTTAAGAAGGAACTGAGCTACATTAGTGGCACTGAGTTCTGAGGAACTCTGGTCTCTGCAGAAACCATTCAGGCTCTAGTAGGACAAAGACAGTGGATCACCTAGGGATACAGTCTTAACTGCACAGAAAGAAAAATGCTTGAAGTGAAGAAAAACCCACTGAGATTCTACTTAAAATTTATTAGGAAGGAAGGACTTGTGGTTAAAGTAAAGGTCAAATATCAGAGACCCAGACACCCTTTTTGCTATCTCCCTGTTAAGTCCTTTAGTCTCCATGACAGATGGGGCCTGTCTGGACCATTACAGTTTGCTTGATGGCACAGCTGCAGCATTTCCTAGATAGAGTCCTTTCTCACTGCTCAAGCAGACGGAGAGTGAAGAGAGGAAAGTCAAGCCCGAGTTCATTATAAGACTGAGGCAATAATAACTGCTCTGTTAACTTTCTACCAACTGTTGATACAGTGAAGTACAAAGGCTTCTCTCCCCTTAAATAATGTTTTTTTATGCCTATGACCTAGTATTCATTTTGCTATTCATTCTGACAGAAATAATGCACAATGTAGAACACATTCAAAAAACCCAATTTATATCATTAAAGAACATGGTAAGTTTAGTATGTCCACCTGATAGTCTAATTATCATTCAAATACAGAGCCCGCTCTTCTGAACAAGGACTCTGAATGTGCTAAAGAACAAAGCAAAGTCCCTGTCACTATGTACTTTCAAGTCCACCTTTATCTGAAATTTACAGGCAGAAAATGACACAGACGGGGAAGGAGATAGGAGTCCTACAGAACAAAGGCCTCACAGCCCTGGATTAAGACAGATATTCCTTTTCTCTGCAATCCCTTGCTTATCTCTATTTTAGGAGCATTAGAAGGTCACAAACATCATTCCACTTCTGAGAACAGACAAGCAGCAAAAATGTAGTCATACCTGGGTCCTTCTTCGTCACCCTGAAAAACAAAGAAGAAGGAGGGTTAGATAGAAATCATTGTTGGTAAAAACTGACTCAGATTTCTTTAATTTCATGTCCAAACCAAAAGCAAGGTTGTCTACTTATTTTAACAAAGACAAACCAAAAGATGTCTAAGAGGTAAGACAAAGACTAATATATCCCTATGTTCAAACTACTCAGCAGAGATGGACTGATAATTTGCCCTTGCAAGCATGGAATGTGAACACAGACCTAGGAGGTCTAAATAATAGCCTTGTTTTTTTATTTCTATAGCTGGCAGTATTTAGTTCTCAGCAAACCAAGAACCCCAAAATAGCAGCGGGTCTTGGGCAAAGTTGACCAGCTACAAAAGCATCAAGCTGTTTTCTTCAAAAACTTATTTCTGTCTTTGTCTAGCACTTTTTCTTGAAATATGAACACAGTTGTTCTAATACACAGCATATTGAGGTGGGAAGAGTTCTAAATCAGGACTCAGGAAACAGAGGTTCTAGCTGAAGTTCTGAGACTTATGACAATGTGCCACTGGAACATGCTAATTTGTAAAACAATCCTTGGTTTTCCCATCTGTTAATGGGTAGTTTGAGCATCAGTAATTACCCAAATAATACTTTCCCTCTTTTTCTTATTCATTCTGCAAAAAATGTGTATAATTTTTCTATGTGGTTCATTTTCTTGATCTAACTTCCTCAGTAACCATCACAGCAAATGATTGGCATCTCCGTCTGTAACGAAAGGAGAGCTTTCAAATGACTCTGAGCCTTTCCCACTGCACTCATTTACCCTTTCATGTTCCCTTCGGCAGTCAGCAGAGAACATACCTTCTGGTTATACTCCCGGAGAATCAATGAATAAATTATCCCACCTTGTCTAAGCTGGAACTAGACATCCTGGGATCAAATCTAGGCTCTATCACTTACTAGCCAAGTTATTCTGCCACTTTCAACTTCAACCTCCTAGTTTATAAAGTAAGATAATAACTGTCTCTGTAGTAATAAGATCAATAAGGATTAAATAATGCTCATAAATGCTAAGCATAGTACCTGAGTGGACACTGTTAATAAAGGTTACTGATTAATATTAGTAGTAATTCAGTGTGGATCACTAAAATTATACAAGTGTGTGTAAGTGCTAAGGATAATCTTCTATTAGTTCCCAACAAGGAGCCTATACTCAGAAGATAAACTACATATGCTATGGGCTCTACCGAAGTGATAAACAGAATGACTTCAGAGACAAAAGGAAGAGAAGGTGACATATACATTGATACTTGGATAAGCAGGATTCTCCCAGGCTGACAATAGTGAAAAGTGGAAGGAGCACTGCCCTCACAAAGGAAAAGACATAACAGTTTAATTAAAATAGACACAATAGTAGATAGACAGACAGATAGACAGATGATTGATAGGACAGTAGGAAGAAAGTTCTAAAAAGAGCAAAGACATGATCGTTTAATTAATAGAGAGATAGATGATAGGATAGGAAGGGATGGGGAGAAGGGCAGAATTGGGGTTCTGAGGAACTAGGAAATGAGGAGGTGGCTATGTATTTGGGGCAGGATGAGAGTGGGGCTAAGGGCACCGTGGGTTGAGTGCACGTGGGATACAGACTGATTACCAGAGTAGGCCTGTAAAGGGAGCTCCAGCCAGGAAGTGATTTAATCATTCTATGTACCGGAGACTGAAAAGAAGGGCATTTTAGCAGACTATCGAGGGGTAAATGGTCTAAGGGCACTAATCATTGTGCTTCAGTGAGAGAGAGGGCACAAAGAGCTGAAAGGATGATATAGGGTAGTAGAGGATTTCTTTGCATTTTGATCAACTTACACATCTCAAGAGTACTATAATACAGCAAGGAAAGTTCATATAATTTAAATTTTATGAGTTATACAACCATCAGTGACACAATTTCTCAATTATCTTTGGCTATTTAAACATACCGATTAAGAGAACCTTGTAGGAAAATACATCTAAGTGCTCTCCCATGACTTAAAGCAAGTTCTCCTCACAGCCAAACATCTTGGTACAATGGATATGAAATGGGATTTGTGTATGGTTTTCATTATACCCCCCCCCCCCATTCTAGCACTTTATGAGGCTGAGGAAAAAGAGTGGTGAATTAGAATCCAACCTACATAGGAAAACTTGTATGAGATTGAGTAGGATTTCTGAGTTATAAAAACAATCTTACATTAATTCGGCATAAAAGTTTGGTAATTAACTTTTCAAGATTCAGTTTTCTAAACAAGTATGTGATAGACTGTTCAATAATGGGGACCATTACTGAGCTTCTTCTGAACTACTCATTGATATTGTTTATGAGGGAACAGGAGAAGAAAGGAAAGGCAGTTTTGTTGTATTTCCACTTTTTTTCAGAAACAACAGTCACTACTACAAAGTATGCAGAATGCCAGAATAAAAGTTTCAGTATTGAAGGACTGAACACAGATGAAAAAAGCACATTTACAAAGCATACATCTATTTAGATGACGTCACCAAACATCCAGATGACTATAACTTGCTGGTAAAAAATATGTACATGCTGGTCCTGGTACCCCAAATGTTCACCTCTATCTAGAAAGCCTTGCTAATTCTAGGTCCTCCTTTAAGATCAGGCCTGATTCAGAAACTTCCTTGCAGTGGGACAATGGTCTTTGATCCAGTCACTTGTATTATTTTTAATAAACACTGATTGGCCAGTAGCCAGGCAGGAAGGCAAGAACAGGAGAATTCTGGGAAAAGGAAAGCTCAGTCTGCAGTAATTGCCAGACGTAGAGGACACGGATGAGAATGCCTCGCTGATGAAAGGTACCAAGCCATGTGGCTAACACAGACAGGAATTATGGGTTAAGATGTAAGAATTAATTAATAAGAAGCCTGAGCTAATAGGCCAACAAGTTTATAATTAATGTAGTAGACCTCTGTGTACGTCTTTGGGACTGAATGGCTGCAGGACCAGGTGGGACAGAAACCTCTGTCAACACTTCCTCACTGAGAGCTTGGGAAAATGATGTTCTTTTCTAATCTCTGTGCCTGTGGAGTTCATCCTCCTCACCTAGCACCGAAAGGAAACTTTTGGTGACAGTACCACATGGTATCTCCCTCACTGGATTTCAACCATTTGAAAAGAAACTGTATTGTTCATATCTAAGGTGCACAAGAATATAGTAAATAATTACTTAGGCGTTCAGGCAAAGATATGGCAGGATTTAATATTAATTTTTAATGGCATTATAAGTTAATTCTGGCTACAAATAATAGAACTGACTTCTTAGATTAAGCAATATTCCCAAATCCCTCCTCCAACATCGTGAGTGCTCTTAGTGACCTTTCCTTTATACTTTTGACCAGTGGAAATAAGGTTCACCAAGATTCAAGTTGAATCTAAAATCTGCTCATTCAGGTAAACCTGCAATAATCATGACAAGTTTAATAATAAAAATGAGGGTAAGACAACCATTGTCCCTAAGAATTATTGTTTCTTGAGAATTTAAATGCTTCACAGCATTCATTAAAGATGGTAAAAATTAGTAATAATTTTGCATATGTTTAACAATGCCTAAGATTCTACATTTAACTTGCTTTGAATCATATCTCCTTCACTACAGAGTAACACTAGATATATTAGACAAGTAGTTTACTCTTGATTTCTCAGGGTGCCCAGAAGCAAACCCAGAACCTTAGCATGCTATGTGAACATTTCCACTGTGCTATGTACTAGTCCCAACTAGGCATTTAAAATGATAGTGGATATAGCTCATATTGAGAATATGACATCAATTTCAATTAGCAAACTCACATTTTTCTAACAATACCTGGACACAAAGTAAAAACTAGTGGGTTTTTAAATTCAAAAATCAACACTTAAGACATGTACACTTCATTTTTAACAATTTCTCCCCAGAAACAACCTTTCCTAAGATTATCTCATTGTAACTCAAAACTCTCCTTTCAAAAACTGTCAGAGCGTTGGGGGATATACTCAGTTGGCAGTGCATCTAACATGCACAAGGCTCTGGGTTTTGTCCACTGTATTACATAAATTGAGTGAGGTGGCATAGGTCTGAAATCTCAGCACTTGCGTAATAGAGGCAAGAGATTATTCTCAGCCACATGGCAAGTTTGAAGCCAGCCAGGGTTACATAAGACCCCATCTCCAACAAAAACAAACAATAACAAAAACCATATACATGAGGCAGAATATAGAAATGTTCATGAATTACAGATTAAAATAAGCATATCATTCAATTTTTACATTCGGATCACTTTTCATACACATACCTGGAGGGGGGCCTAAAGTCTTTGGGCAATATTGTAAAAACAGAGTAAAAACTAGCAGGAGTGTTAGCTAGACACTTCACTGGCAAACGGGCTTCCCGAGTGAACACATGCTCTCTAGAAGTGCCCAAATAGCTCTATACTGTATCCTCCTATTTTGTAAAGTCCTTGCTGAAATGGAAGGAGGACACTGAGGCAGAGGTAAAGGTCAGACTGCAGACTACAAGGAGACACAGGAAGTACCCAGACACCCATTATTTAAGCATATTATCCTGAATAATAAAAATTTGGATAAAATATTTTTAATATTTAATTCTGATAGAGTAGAAACTCAGAAAACAGAAGGGGATACTTCTTAGCTTGAATTATGAAGCAAATGTATACCTAATTCCAAAAACTTACAAAAATATTAACATAAAAGTTACAGATCAATACCCCTCATAAAGTCATAAAACCTTAAATTAGCAAATAATACATCATGATTGAATAAAACTTTATCCCAAGAATATAAGGTTAGTTTAATATTGTAAAATTAACCAATGCAATTAATAATTACAATACAATACAGAAAATCCATATAGTCATTGTAGATACAGAAGAGAAAAGATAAAATTCAGTATAATTTATGACTAAGAAAATTTTAATTTGATGAAGAGTACTTGGAAACACCATGACCAATGATAACACCCTGAGTACTGCCCTGTACAGCAGTGAACAAAGCAAGACTAGATCTTCACCATCATGCAGACACTGCACAGGTGGGCCTAAACTTTAGAGGGAGAAACACGACTGTCGTCGATAGCATGACTGCTGATGCATAAACCCCAAAGAATCGATTAAGCTACAGGTATAACTAATATGGGAATTCGACAAGGTTACAAATACAAGGTGAGAGCTAGAGAGATGGCACAAAGGTTAAGAACATTGACTGTTCTTCCAAAGGTCCTGGGTTCAATTCCCAGCAACCACATGATGGCTCTGTAATGAGATCTGGTGCCCTTTTATGGCCTGTAGGCATACATGCAGGCAGAAAACTGTACTTATATTAAACAAATAAACCTAAAAAAAAAAAAACAAATACAAGGTGAAAGTTCATTTGTTGCTGGGTACAGTATAAGAAGTTACAACTACTTGGAAGGCAAAGGAAGAAGGACCCCTTGAACCAGAAATCTGAGGTCAGTCTGGGTAACACAGTGAAACCTGTCTTAAAGGAAAAGTATTTTATGTATAACATAAAAAACCTGAAAAATAAAAATTAAAACAATTCTTTTTATACTACTGAAAATACTAAGGACACAAAAATATATTTAGCAAAAGCAGTTTAAATTAACTGAAAATTTTGAATCATTTTGAGAACATATAAGATAAAACCTATAAATTAAGACATATATACCATGTTTCATAAAAGTGCTGTTTTCTGTAACTAATTTCTCTTCAGGAGTTCTATATTCAAGGCATATTCCCTTCTCATTCATTTTCAGATGTCTAATTTAGTATGTCCTAGTGTGGATTTCTTAAGAATTTATATTGTTTGGGTTTGCTCTACTTCTTAAATTTGAAAGTTTATATTTTCAACTGAAAGTTGAGAACTATTATTTTTCATATTTTTTTGAGCTTAACATTTCTTTCTTGTCCCTTTATTATATTGATGTGGGATTCCCCTCTGTATGCTGTGAATACCACTGGTTAATAAACAAACTGTCTTGGCCTGTGATAGGGCAAAAGAGTAGAGCTAGGCAGGGGCAGGGGGTACTAAACTGAATGCTGGGAGAAGAAGGCGGAGTCAAGAAAAGTCATGTACTCCCAACAGAGACAGACTCTGGAACTTTACCTGGTAAGCCACAGCCTCATGTGATGCAAAGATTAATGGAGATGAGTTAGCCAGAAATATGCTTAAGCTATAGGCCAAACAGTATTGTAAATAATATGGTTTCTGTGTGATTATTTCAGGAGTCTGAGCAGTCGGGACTCCCTACAACAAATTGGCACCAACATGGCCAACTAAAATCCACTTAAAACCTGACAGTTTGGGAAGGAATTCTAGGCCAAAAAAAAGTTGAGCGGTAGCAGAAAAAAGCCACAGTGTTTTGAAAGGGCCGCTTTATGGGCAGTGCTGCCAGTGTGAACTCTGGCTCTTTCAGAATGCCGAGCATTTAAATGGGTGCTGCAAGTTACTTGGTGGAAGCATGGGCCAACTGGTTATCAGAGTTGAGGGTAAGGACAGCTCCCACCTGGCAGTCTCAGAGGTAGTGAACAGACTGGGTGGAACAAGTAGGCAGGGCTGTATTTCCCCTATATATGCTGCTACTAAGGTTTTTAAGAAGTGCTTAGCAGTTTAAAAAGCTGTCCTGGATTACACATATGCAATAAGGACAGACTCAGACATAAAAGACCTCTAAATGAGATACACTGTGTTTAAAAAATGTACGTAGGCTTGGGAAAGAAAAGAAAAGGAGTAAAGAGACACTAAATGTAATATAAAAGAGTACAGTCAGTCACAGATTAAAGGATTAAAGATAATAAATACTAAACTTGTAGAAAAAGTAATAAATTAAGAAAAATAAGCCACATAAAGATGGAAACTACAGAGAGTCTGGATTGTGTATATTATTGTGTTTTCTTTGAATTTTTTGACTGTGAAGGAGCTAAGTAGAGAGAGACATTTCATTGTATGGGATGCTAAGCTAAACCAACCTATATATTTTAAAGGTATCTTTATTCCAAAATTTGGGTCTAAGGATACCTTGCTTTGGAAAAGAGGTTCTTCTTTTGTTTCCAAAGAAGATGAGAACCTGTGGAATCATTCCACACTGGTGTGGTTTGGTGGACCAAGATCCCCCAAAAGGTCGCCATAAACACCCCCAAAAATTACTTTGCCCAACAAAAAGCAGGAAGCAGTTTGGAGAGAACTACATCCAAATTCCCAAATATTGTTTATAAATGTTTGTTTACATTTAAAGGGGGATATGTAATAAAGATTTGCATTGCATCTTAGTTTATTGATACAAATTTAAGGTCAATTTTGTTATATGTATATTTCTGCTCTTGATTAAGGTATTGTTTGTTAAGCTCATTTAAAAATGAATGTACAATTAAGAAATATATGTTAATAGATATTCATCTATAATAGTCAAGCTTGTAGTCATGTTAGTTAGGTTTTCTAGATGTCTCTCTCTTCCTTTAAATTACGTTGGATAATACTTTGCCAGGCCAAAAAGCCAGGTATAGACCCTAGTACCTAATACCTGCACTCTAGTGTCTATACCAGTTGAACTCTTCTCCAAGTTTTTAGTTTATTATGTTTATTATAGTTTATTATGTTTAGAGATCACACGCGGGCATTTCCATAATTAACAAACAAGGCAGTCAGGCTCCCCATAGTTCTCCTGCTAAAAACCACCAGCATTTTCATTTACCTCTGCCTTTGGCTCAGCTGATTCATTAGAGGTATCAAGTTGTTCCTTGGCCTGGGCCATCTGAGTCATCAACCTATCCATGTGAGATTGGATGTCCGCCAGTATCTCAGTCACATGAGCTGTGGCCATTGCTTCTTGGATGTCCACTAAATGAAGGGCCTTCTGCTCCTCATCAGCAATCACTTTCTGAACTTTCTTAAATTCCTGCTGTATAAATACCTTCATCTGGTCTCGAGTTACCTGTAGAACACAGATATGAAAGAAGTGTAGATTTAACATAAAGAAATAGAAAAGGTAGAGTTTTTTTTAATAGTGCTACATAGTCCTGCTCAAAATACAAATTATGGTTGCTGTCCCATTTTGAAGTCTTAGAAATACACTCTCAACAATATTCTTCCAAACCTTTGACAAATTTCCTGGTAACTTTTTATTGTTCAGGAACTAATTCCTTTTTTTTTTTTTTTTGCTTTGGGTTTTACTGATTTATAAACCAGTAATATATAACTACTTTAAAAATTATAATAGAAGAATATATAAGATAAAAAAGTATAATTTCTAGCCAGATACGGCAGCTCATGTCTATAATCCCAGCATGCCAGAGTCTGAGGTAGAATCAAGAGTTCAAAGCTAGCACAAACTACCAGTGACTTCCAGGACAGCTGGGCTATAGAGGGCTCTGTCTCAAAAACAAACAAAAAGGGAAGAGGAGAAAGTTTGAACCAGGAATAGTAGTACTTGCCTGAAACCTTAGTACCTAGAAGGCAGAGGTAGGAGAATCAAAGTTTTGAGATCTATTGGTCAGTATGGTAAGATTGTCTTGCAAAGTCAAAACACAGTAACAATAATAAAACCCAAAGAAACTACCAGTTCAGTATGTGTTCTAATTTTTATTGGTTACTCACATACACATAAAACTGGATAATGTTTCTATAAATAGAGCCGGGCGGTGGTGGTGGCCTTTAATCCCAGCACTCGGGAGGCAGAGGCAGGCGGATCTCTGTGAGTTCGAGACCAGCCTGGTCTACAAGAGCTAGTTCCAGGACAGGCTCCAAAGCCACAGAGAAACCCTGTCTCGAAAAACCAAAAAAAAAAAAAAAAAAAAAAAAAATAGATTACCATGAATATACACTTCTATGTCTTGCGTCTTGCTTTTCCATTTAAAATGTTGGTGAATACAGAAAGCACCTTCATCTTTTGTATTACTTTTTATCACTTGCAAAATATAAAGATATATCCCATTCATTCTTCTCATAACAGAAATGTGCAATTTCTAAATTTTTACAACAATGAATATCTGAGGAATAACTCTTAATATTGACATGAGTGTCTTCAGAGATCTCTTAAGTCAGTAAGCCATTTCACACATATGCTAAACTTACTGTGCTGCTGATTTCATACATATGCTAAAGTTATTGTGATGCTGCCAAACTGCTCTCTGAAGAGGATGGAGCAATTATACAACATTGTGCAAAAGGAAGCACTGCTCTACAACCTTATCAATACTGCATAATATCAAACTGTTACATTTTTCAATGTAGTAGGAAAAAATGCTACTGTCTTATTTTACTACAACTATAAACCAAACACACACACACACACACACACACACACACACACACACACACAAACGCATGCACACATTCACATACGCACACACACGTGTGTGCAGTGTTTGGCTAAGAAATAAGAAAGGCAAACAAAATAAAAACCTAAGAGAATAAAATAAGTTATTTTAAAAACTGTATTTTCTCATTTTGCTTTGCTGTTTTTGTGGTACTTGGGATCAAACCAAGAGCCTTACAAGTACAGGGCAAATGTTCTGCCACTGAGCTACATCCTCCGTTTCATAGGTGTTTTAAAACAACCATCCATACTCTGTGTGCCTGAGAAAAGGAACAGGAAAGGGGCTGAGGCGGTTCATTTGTTAAAGTACTTGCTGTGTACACATGAGGGCCTGCATTCATATTTCCAGCACTCAGATAAAAATGGGTACAGTAATGTACACTGGTAACCCCAGTGCTGGGGCAGGAGCAGACAGACAGATTCTGGAGCTCATTAGCTAGTCAGACTAAGAGAAAGAATGAGCTCTTTCTTTCAGTGAGAACTCTTGTCTTAAAAATAAGGTAGGACTGGAGAGATGGCTCAGAGATTAAAGTGCTTGCCCTGCAGGTGTGAGGAGCAGAGTTCAGATCCCAAGAACCCATGTAAATGTCAAGTAGGCATTGCAGCCCATCTGTAATCACAAAGATCAGGAGACTAACTGTACTGAAAGCTTTGTTCCACATGCATACAGACATACATCTAAACACATGCAAACATGCACATACACAAGTATGCCAATCATACACAATACACATGAAAAATTAAGTTTGAAAGATGAAGAGCAATTATTAGAGACACTGCACATCAATTTCTGCACTTACATACAGACTGTACATGTGTATGTGCACCACACACACACTGAAGAATTAGAACTATAGGTAACAAGAAAAAGGACCTATGAAGACCATCACCACACCTGGTGATGAAGTTCATTTCTACTAAGTTATTTCCATATTTAATACATCAGTTCTCATAAGGTCCCCACCAGTATAAATGATTTATATCTTAAAGAGTTAAATCTTATCCCATGATATATTCTATATACTCTTGTATTTAATATTTCCTAGCTAGGCTAGGCCCAAGAAATATGTAGACGGGCACTTCACACATGCATAATTGGACACATAAACCTTGGATTAAAAAACGTGTACTAAAAACAATATCTATGCAAAGCATTTGACATGAACTAAAAGCTATTAACTCTTTGCTAGCTGAACTATAGGAAACCAAATTTTATTTCTTTTTACTAATCAGAGGTAGCTTTAAAAGAACAAGAAGAATGAAAAGCTTCATGGAAAGCTGGAAAGCATCATGACTTAATAAAAACTGTATTCCAGAAAACTAGGTCTTTTTCAATGACAAGATCTCCCAAGTTCATGTCTCATATATGACTGGAAAAGCTAGTTTATTAATAAAACAGTGCATTTCTCAGGCTATGAAAATTATCAAGCAGTTTAGAAACATAGCAGATGTGAACTCTGAACTACATTCCATCACCAACATTCTCAGTAAAGTCATTCTCATGACCTAGTTAGAAACCCAACTTCCTCAGGTTTGACACTGAGAATGTTCAAGAAGACATTAAGTAAAGTGATATTTCAAGTCTTCCTGTTGGGCTACAACCCAGTAGTGGAGTGCTTGCCTCCGGTATGCAGTGTCCTTGGCTCAGAGCCCCAGCAGCACAAAAATCAAAGAACAAACAAATAAGCACCCCAATCTTTCTTAAACTAGCATTCCCATCTTCCCTGCATGCCTCCAGAGAAAAGAGGCCATGTGTGGTGTCTGCTCTACACTTCCCTTCATGAGCCCTGTGTTGATAACAAAGCACTAGGCCTGCAGCCTAATTCTCTCTCACAGTTGTTGCACTTCCTAGCTCCCTCATTACCAGCTTCTTTTTGGAAATTCTATACACTCTTCGCAGGTCACTATGATTCAGAGTTTTCATTCCTGCACCACTGACACTTGAAGCTAGCAATTCCTTGCTGTGAAGAGAAGCTAAGGCATTATATGATAGTCAGCAGCATCTTCCCTACCTCAGCTGTGACAACCGAAAGTCTCTGGACATTGCGGGAAGCAAGGAGAAACATTAGACTTTGCTTTCCTAATTTTATCCCATCTTTGGAATACAATTACTACTCCCTTGAGAGAATGCCTGTGATGTCTGGATTGTCTCTCCATGTAACTCACCTCAGTATTTCTCTGCTGTGCTGGACACGCTCCTATTTCCTAAGCCAACACACTTCAAATGGAATCACCACCCACTCCTCTGTACCACTGCTGCTTTTGTTTACCAGTGTCTCTCACGTTAGGGACTATAGGAAGCACTAGGTGTGGATTACTTCAGTTAGCCACTACAGTGGTACTGTGAGGTAGCTATCATTATACTTATTTTACAGATGAAGAAACTAAGGTGAGGAAAGAAATCTAACTCTGCCCAAAGTAAGTGGCAAACTGGAGTCCAAATTTGTATACTATGAATACATAACCTGCCTTCTAACTATATGATTTTGGTTTTTTTTTTTTTTTCATCAAATGCTGATGTGCCCTCCTACCTCCCATTCAAAGTAAGGGCATTTAGGTAGGTATCTATGATACCAACTCGGGTCAGTTTCATCTTCCTCTTCCCAGGGCTTGCTCATAGCAGTAGGCAGCTGGTTCTGAGGGAAACCACACTTCCTCTGCCCTTCTACAGTATGGCTGGAGGTCTCTCCACCTCACACTGATCTTCACTAAACACCCAGACCCCTGCTTCAGCTCTCCTGTTCAGCCCTCCTTTGCCCAGTCTATTGTCGCCCTAATGCAGTCCACCAACTTTCTGAAACAAAATTCTAAGTGACAAGACATTTGATGTGAACCTATGCCTCAAATCCAGCTACAACTTCCAACTATATCTTAGTTTTTGTTCCCTTCTCATCTCTCCTTGGCTCTGAATTCTTAGGTTTTTGACCTTGACTTCAAACACCGCCTTTGATCCTTTCAATATTAAAGACTATTTATATTCCTCATTCTCACCACATTGGAAGGGAGACCTTAGCTTTGATTTTTTTGACCTGGTTTATACCTCTAACTTTCCAAACCACATTCTCTCAGACAATAATCCAAAATTTCAATCAAAATACTCCATGCTTCCTCTATTTTCCTCTGGTATTTATTCCCTAAACTGTGAAATTTGGTTTTTGAGCCTAAGCTTTTGAGCTCCCTACATATGGTATTATGCTAGTTCCTCGCTTTCCCCCACTGTTCTCTTTCCATAACATAAACATGCATGCCTTAAGCATGTATATCAGAGGACAATGTGTTTCGGAGGTTTCTGTTATAGAATATTAGTTTAAGATATGTTACATTCATTTATACTGTGGAACATTTGCTTAATGATGCAAAGAAGTGTTACATTCCTTTACGCTGCATTTGTTATCTCTGTAAAGCTGTTTTACTTTGCCTGCCTAAAACACCTGATTGGTCTAATAAAGCTCTGAACAGTTAATAGCTAGGTAGGAGAGAAAGTAAATCAAAGAGAAGAGAGGATTGAGAAAAAGAGGAGAGGAGGGCACCAGAGGCCAACCACCCAGCCACACAATCAACCATGGACTAAGGAAAGAAAGATATATAGAGAAAGGTAAAATCCCAGAGGGAAAAGATAGATGGAATAATTTAAGTTAGGAAAAGCTGGCTAGAAACAAGCCAAGCTAAGGCCAGGCATTCATAAGTAAGAATAAGTCTTCATGTATTTATTTGGGAGCTGGGTGGCGGGCCCCCAAAGAGTGAAGAAAAAAAACAAAACCAAAACCAAAACAAAACAAACAAAACAAAGCAAAAAAAAAAAAAACAAAACAAAACCAATATAGGTTTTGGTATTTGAAAGGGCCCAATAAGCATATGACTCTGCTAATCAAATCGAGAAGTGAACAGCAACTGTACACTCCAAGTACCTAAGAGTGACATAGTCCAATTGTCAAAAGATGAACAGCCTTTACCAAGAGACATGAACATCTATCCACTATGGGGGCAGCACCGCTGTGAAGCATCTTCTCCTCATGGGTCTGCTTGTCCTGTTGTCAGCTGCTGTGACTTTACTATATTGACAACTTGATGTATAACCCAGTGACACGCACTGAAATGGAAGCAGCACAAAGCAGTTCACCAGGGATGGCATGTTCATGTTGACTTGCCATTACTGTTTGCTCTTAAGATGCTTCTGTCTTTGCCTGACCTCAGAGTAGAAACTGAGATCACAGTCACAAAATTCTAGTATCACTTCTGAGAAAAAAGAACTCTGGATGACCTGCACTCCAGGACTACAAAGTAGGAGTCTCCAGGGACCTCCTGGACCTATAAAAACTGACAAGAATGCCTCTAGTCTGTCTTGTTTTCCTGTGTCCTCTCCATCTGAACCCAGCATAAACTAAAAAGACAGCTACTGTAATGAAGTGGGAGGTAGAAAGTGACACTAAAAGTTTGTGGGGGCAACCACATATAACTTATAATATGTTTGAGCCTATACAAAGAAGACCTATTTTACCTACTGAAGACTAAAGCAATTTTAAAAATGACTCACCTCTTAACCCAAGTCCAGAAAGAAGAACAAAACAAGTATTCTTCCTCATACGTGTATCCTAGCTTTGAATTTTCAGAGTTGTGTGTGTAACTTAGAGCTCTATGAGCTCAGGAAACTAAAAAGATCTGATGAGAAGAAGAGGGGGCAGTAGGTTAGGAGAGAATAGAACACATATATGAAAGTACATAAGGAAATATCAGAAGCTTAAACAGGGGTGAGAGGGTGGGGAAATAGGGTACAGGATAAAGTGGTGGTTTGGTTAACTCAAACTAAGGATGTATGAAAAACCTATGTGGTGTAGGAGGGCCATCTATCTATGTGTTACTTTCATTGGTTAATAAAGAAACTGCCTTGGCTTTTTGATAGGGCAGAATTTAGATAGGTGGAATAGACCGGACAGAATGCTGGGAAGAAAGGAAGTGAGTCAGTCTCCATGATTCTTCGACCCGAGACAGATGTAGGCAAGAATCTTTCCCGGTAAGCCACCACCTCATGGTGCTACACACATTATTAGAAATGGGTTAATCAGGATATGAGAATTAGCCAATAAGAGGCTGAAACTAATGGGCCAAGCAGTGTTTAAATGAATACAATTTGTATGTTGTTATTTCTGGTGTAAAGCTAACCATGCGGGAGCCGGGCAGGACGAAAAGCAGGCCTTCTCGGCCCATCACTACACCTGTGGAAACCCACTACTTTATAAGCTAATTAAAAATATATAATTAAGGGGGCTGGAGAGACGGCTCAGAGGTTAAGAGCATTCATTGCCTGCTCTTCCAAAGGTCCTGAGTTCAATTCCCAGCAACCACATGGTGGCTCCACAACTCTCTGTAGTGAGGTCTGGTGCCCTCTTCTGGCCTGCAGGCATACACACAGACAGAATATTGTATACATAATAAATAAATAAATATTTAAAAATATATATATAATTAAAAGAGGAGGAAGAAGAGGAAGAGGAGGAGAAGGAAGAGAAAGAGGAAGGAGAAGAAGACGGAGAAGGAGAAGAAGAGATGATGCAGACACTGAAGAAATACAAAGAGTCATTAGGTCATACTTTAAAGACCTCTACTACACAAAATCGGAAAATCTAAAAGAAATAGATAATTTTCTCAATTGATACCACTTACCAAAGTTAAATCAAAAGCAGATAAACAATTTAAATAGACCCATAACTCCCCCCTCAAGGAAACAGAAGCAGTCATTAAGTCTCTCAACCAAAAAAAAAAAAAAAAAAAAAAGCCCAGGGTCAAACTGTTTTAGTGCAGAATTCTACCAGACTTTCAAAGAAGAGCTATTGCCAATGCTCCTCAAATTATCCTACAAAATAAAAACAGAAGAAACACTGTCCAATTCATTTCATGAGGTTACAGTTACCTGGATACCCAAATCACACAAAGATTCAAGAAAGAAAGAGAATTATAGACCAATTTCCCTCATGAACATTGATGCAAAAATACTCAATAAAATACTTGCAAACTGAATCTAAGAACACATTAAAAAGATCATCCACCATGACCAAGTAGGCTTCATCCCAGAGATGTAGGAATGGTTCAGAATATGAAAATCAGACAATGTAATCCACCATATAAAACCAACTGAAAGAAAAAAACAAAAACACATGGTCATCTCATTGGATGCCAAAAAAGCTTTTGGCAAAATGTAACACCCCTTCATGATAAAAGTCTTAAAAAGAGTAGGAATACATGAAATATACTTCATCATAATAAAGGCAATTTACAGCAAGCCAAAAGCCAACGTCAAATTAAATGGAGAGAAACTCAAAGTGATTCCACTAAAATCAGGGGGAAAAAACTCAACTCTCAACCTCCATTTTACTTGTCTTTCTACCCAAATACCTTCCCTACAAAGTCAATTACTTGTATATCTGGGAAACTCTACCTCCAAAAGAACTGCATACCACCAGGAACCAGAAGGACACCTGATATGGAATTTTCTTTTCAAGGTCCTCTTTCCTGCAGGGAATCACAATGATACAGCCCAGGGTACCTGATGTACTAGAAAAATGGTTTTCAGGTTCGGCTCTGCTAAGCCACTTCTTGAGGCTTAAGCAAAGAAAAGTTTATTTGTAAGTAGGATAACAACATTCTCATAGATATTTTATGACTTTAGCATAAAATAACAAATGGGAAGAGTTGTGTGTACTCTCCAGGCACACAGGCCAGTGAGTAATCTGCTGCTGCTGAGAGATAGCAGTATCTGAACAGTCACTGTGGGCGTCTGTGTGATACTCACTGGGCTCTCATAAGGAGCTCCTTGCAAGCTTTCTTAAAGAGAGACTCTACACTTGGGGATTGAGATTCTAGTTTCCTAGAGCACAAAGGGAAAAGTGGGGATTGTCATATAGAATCTCTTTGCCTTAGGAGCCCCGGGTTGTTAGGAAGCAATGTACACCTTCTCTGGTTTGACAAGACCTCTCTGAGCATCGTTTCAGATAGCCTAGACTACAACAGCAGCAAAGCAGAATGTGTAGGAAGGATAAGTCAAATTCTGCTCTTTAGCACCTATACAAAGTCTGTGACATAGTAGTTTCCTTGGTCTCACAAATTGCCTCGTACCCTGTTCCTTTTCTGTGCAGATGAAACCTTTCTTCCCTGTGGGAAATTGGTAGCCTGTGTTGTATAAGACATCTTCATAACCAAACTACTACTATCTTCAGGATTCCAGCTGGACCTGCTCACCAAAGACCATCACAGTTGGGCTTGCTGTCTGTTGATGTTTCTTCTTGGAAAGGGGATGGAAAGGATCATGAAACCCTTAATTGAATATGCAGTCAACCCTCCCAACCAGTTGCAGGTAATTCTGCCCTAAGTACACATGGCCTTTTGGTCTCTGGGAAAGGCTAGAGGTCACAAATATAGTTGGGGAATGATGTGGGGCAGAGGTTCTGTCTACACAGCTATAGGGAAGCTACCATCCTTCCTGGGTGATACTGTAAGTCACCCGTCCTACTGTCCATAACCCCTCACCACTGCTCTGTAAGGAAGTTTAATCAACTCATTGGTTGGGTGAACCTTAGTGGAATTGTAACTTGGTTTGTCATTAAGACCTTAGGAGGAAGAGTAGACACTGTTCACCTCGCTTTTCAAGGGAAGGAATTTTAGCAACATCTATATATCCAAGAACCAAGAACCATGAGCCACAGTGCTCATTAACTGACATGCTTTTCAGGTCCCTAAAGGCTCACTCCTTGTTTCATATATCCTCAAAAGTCTCCATTTCGAGGCCTAGGTTTGTAATTCAGTGATAAGATGCTTGGCCTGGCATATACCTGGTCCTCAGTTCACTCTCCAGTACCACAAAATAAAAATTTCCATTTTCAGATTATTAATTACAACACAACATGATTAATTCTACTCTAAGAGATAAAATTGAATAAAGGCTCCAGCACACTGACAGGTAATAGGTACTGTGCTATGTGGGCCAGGTCATCTGATTTTTTCATCTTCAGAGGAAAGAAAAGCATGTCATACTTGATATAAATACTTTGCTCTGAAAGTCTAAATAAACTCTACATAGAAAAAAAAACTTATCAGCATCATAAAGTCTGTGACCTTCCAAAATTTATTTCAATTTTTGTTTATTTTAGTGCTCGATCTAAATGCTGAGACAATTAGAGAGGCATTATCCTCAAATTTTTACACACATAGCCTTAAAAGCATCTACATATAGACTACAGTAGACTGAGAGCTGTACTTTGAAGACTTAGTTTTAAGTTACCAAAGAAAGCATCTTTTTCTTGAGTATACTGTAATTTTATTTCTTGAAAGGTTTAACAACAGGAAAAGGGAGGGAAAGCAGGGGAGATGCAGGCTCTTAAATAAACGTCTAGCTGGTTTTATCACTGTTATCATAGTAGAGTTTTATATCTAGGTTCCCAGGCTCCTAAATTAAATGTCAAATACAATCTACACTTAAAACATGAAGCAGCGTGGCTGCCATGGAGGAGTATGGACAGCTCCACTGCCCTCTGAAAGCACTCAGCAGAATAAATCATCAAGTCTCCCATCAGTGTGAAAAGGAGCAAGGGTGAATACAGCAATGAATTGGTTTTATTAAGCCACTTAATGCTCAGTCCCTTTGCTTTCTAATAATGCTATCTGGTGACTCAAAATCATTGCCGCCTTATTTTTTGTTTTGCTTTTGCTGTTTTTCGAGACAGGGTTTCTCTGTAGCTTTGGAGCCTGTCCTAGAACTAGCTCTTGTGGACCAGGTTGACCTCGAACTCACATAGATTTGCTTGCCTCTGACTCCTGAGTGCTGGGATTAAAGGCGTGCGCCACCACCACCCAGCTGCCACCTTACTTTTAAAAACCATTTTAAAAAGACAATGTATGTAGAAGATCCTTATGCTTTGAGGGCCCCAATAAGAAAGAGTTATAGTCAAAGGATAAAGTTGCAGGAGAAACAAGAGGGAGCAGGGGGGAAAAATAAAGAATCTTACTGGCATTTACTTTAAAGCAGGGATACACCACCTGGCATGGTCTTAAAGAAAACATAACTGCTTTTTCTTTTAATTTGACACCAGGCAGTTCTGCTGGGGAATTTGGTCCAGAACAGCACAACAGATGTTATGCAGTGCATTGTTTCTATCAGGAATACTGACATACAGCTGCACACACTCAAGGCAGCTATATCTGTCTTGACTTGCATTAGCAGAGAGCTAGGCTGAACAAGGTCACATACTTGACAGGCAGACCCAGGCCTGCAGAATGAGCCAGCCAGATATCCCAAATGTGAGAATTTAACTCAATTTATCTGCATATCACTATCACTCAAAGAGATATCAACGGCCCTTAAAACCTACAATCTGTAAGTATTATTAAGTCTGAGAAGTGCTAATTGATCCAAATATAGAAACTAGTTATTTATAAGTGGGTAGCTTTTTTTTTCTCAGAAAAGATTGGAAAAAAAATCTCAATTCTGTAGGGAAGTAGCTTTCCCCAGATCCACTTGTCCCCTTTTTAAAGGGATTCCTTAGGACTAGAAGGGCAAGTAGTAGCCACCACTAACAGGATGTCATACTAAGCACTTTATCTCCTATAGCCTTCCTCTCAACCTCTGAAGTATATACTAATATCCCCTATTTTACAAACAAACAAACAAACAAACAAAAAACCCAATAATCAAAAAGTTAAGCAAAGGAGTTGCCCAAGCTTGTACAGCTACCCATGTTAGAGCTACTCTTGGGGTAGGAGCTGTCCAGAAGCCTGAGCTCTGAATAACTATAGAACATACACTGCTTCTCCCTGTCAGAGGTGAACAGCAGGTTCCTGACCCTTATCCCTGTCTAAAGCAAAAGAAAACACTATTCATGGCTAACACTTCAAGGGAAGGATGGAGCAAATTATCAGGCAGTAATTTGTCTCCCCAAGGACTTTCTTGAGGTAAGACCCACAGGTCTTATAATTCATTCATTGAAGTGTACACTTCAGAGCTGGGCATCATGAAACACGCCTTTAATCCCAGTGCTCAGGAGGTAGTGGCAAATAGACCCCTATGAGTTCAAGGTCAGCCCAATCTACAGAGCGAGTTCCAGGACAGTCAAGGATATGCATGCAGACCTAGTCTTCAAAAAAGAAAAGGGGGTACAGTAGTACAGTTCAGCTTTTTTCATAGTCAGGTTATTGGTATATCCACAGTTGTGGAACTATTACCACCATCCATCTCTGAGTCTTTCATTACTCCTCAAAGAAAACCCATGCTTGCAAGTTGTCACCGCTGCCCCTCCCCTTGGTCCTAGACAACACCAAGTTTACTTTGTATTCCTATTAATTTATCCAATATGAGCTTTTATAATATCAGTAGAATTATATGTTATTTCATCATTTGTGAATAACTTTTTAAAAACTTATTTAAGAGATATGATATCCCCTATCTTTGTTATACCTTACCTACTTGGTAAGTCTTGAACATGGTTTTGTTTCTTCATCTATGGAGTGGGAGGATTGGAGCAAGTGGTCATGACGCTTTACAACGGGGCACTATTCTGTCACCGTAAGACATATCAACCAGTAAGGATATTGATGCAACGAATTAGGTGGTTATATGACTAGGAACCCAACTCTGCATAACATTTTCCCTCTTCCAAAAAACATTAGACTACAACTGTCATATTTACCAAAATACAAACAAAAATACTGCACAGAATCTGGTCATGCCACCAAAAACCTAGGGCCTCATTAAGTGAAATTTCTATTCAACAGTAAAGGCAAATTGGCTTTCATGATTCTAGTGCCCCAAACTGGGGTTCAAGGATCAAAGTTTATTCAAATGATAAAAATATATGCATTTATAAAGGTTGTTAGCAGTAAAGGTCAGAAAACAAAACATATATATAGTGTATATGTGTTTGTACATGTATACACACACACAGCCTGAAAGGCAAAATATAGTAGTATCCTAAGTTTTAGCATCTCTCATTTAATGTCACTAACCCTGCACCTTGGATTGGTTTAACCAAATCTTAGAACACTGAATTATGTGAAATAGCTGAGATTCAAGAACCAGCATTAACAAAACTCCCAAACTTTATAACCCACTACAGGCAATGGAAGAATAAGTGATACTGTTTTTCTTTATTCTTTATACTTTTCTGTTCTTTTCTAAATGTTTACAGAGAACTAATATTACTTTTAGAGTAGAGGGGAAAGGGAAAAGCAAGGAGAAGAGGTCTCCTTTCACAAGGATAAAGGGAAGGGTATAAGGAAGAAGTGAAAGAGACTTGTTTTCCCCTTTGTGCTCTCTGAATGTCTACAGAGACTAAAGGGGCCACAGCTGTTCCTGAGTGGCTCCTATGCCAGAAGCTAGAGCTGGCCTGAGAAACAAGGAGTGTTTTTCTCTACTGTTGTCCTTGACCAACCAAAGTAGCTGGAGTTGTGCCGCAGTCAGAGCCAGATGCTCGGGATGCTATGGCTCTTTGTTGTCTTTCCACATCATCTTTTAGAAAAGGTCATCTACCAATTCCGGTGCTCTGGGACTATGGCCATTTTGGCTGAAGGATCCCAATAAGGGAAAGAAAGATGTGAGGGAAAACTCATTGGAGAAGGGTCCTACCGAAAGTGGTGACAGTCTACATGCATGTGTAGCCTATATCTGTTTGTATTCAATCCAGTGTAGGGGTCAAGAACATGGAATAAGGCAAGCCAAAAGTTAGCTAGGTTTGGGGGCACATGCCATCAGTGCAAGCACTTGGGAGACAGAGGTGGGAGACTCTCTGTGAGTTTGAAGCCACCTTGGTCTACCTAGCTGAGTTCCAGGACAGCTAAGAGAGAACCAGTATCAAAAAGTTTAATTTTGAGGGGGAGGGAAATGGGAGGCTGGGAGGAGGCAGAAATTTCTTTTTCAATTAAAAAAAAAATTAAAAAAAAATACGCAAAGTCCAAAAAAAAAAGTTAAATTTTGGTCCATCATTTACTAGCAAGCCACTTTATTACTTTAAGTCTCACCTGCTCATTTATAAAATGGGACAAATTCTTTATTTCATGGGTGTTGTAATAAATGATATATACCAATTATTATGTGTCAAGATCCATGCTAGTAAATGTTGACATTATGAAAACAAAATAAAAATGACTTATACCCTCCAAGATTCCTATCTACAGCTTTTTAAATTAAAAACACAGAAACGGGTAACTAATTTTCAAAGGAGCATGTTCATATGCTCCTTTGACAGCTGAGCTATCTTGAGTGTTTAATTCAGCTGGTGGAATAAACCCTGTCCAATGAGTGTTTCTGTCTTGGTGCAAGACAAGCAATACTCTTGTGAATAACAGAATATTAACAAGAATTCAAGTTAGGTTTTGATTAACCATTATGGTTCTTAAATGAAAACCCTATAATTCTGCACAGAAGGGCAAACTAGGTTATGTTCCACGACAATGATATCAGTTATTAAAAAAAAAAAAAGACCATAAAGGTCTTGTAATTACAAAATACAAGAAATTCATCCTTAGATCTATCTAACAAACTTCATGCTGCTAGACATCTTTTGGCTTCACTCTTTAGTAGAGTATCTTTAGAAGCTTGCAACAAGGAAAAAGAAGAATTGGCTATGCCTTAGACCTGACTGCTAGAACCAGGTTCTACATTTACTCCCACTTTAGTCAGAAAGAAGAATGCAACCTACTCTGATAGTTTCAAGGTGCTTCTATCTTTAAAACTACTTGGAAAACTTAGTATGAGGGCTGGAGGGATGGTTCAGCAGCTAAAGGCACTGGCTGATCTTCTAGAGGATGTAGATTCAATTCCCAGCACCTACCGGGTGATACATGACTACCCAGTCCGATGGACACCCTCTTCTGGTCTCCATGAGTACCAGATACATAAGTGGTAAACATACATACACACAGGCAAAACACACATAAAAGTAATTTTAAATATTAGAAAAAGATTATTATGAATTATAGAACCACACTATTTTTATGTTTAAGTATACTAGTGAAAGGAAAGAAGGAAAAGCATATTCTGAGGGGAAGAAAGTAAATAACACAAAATAGAGAAATTATCTGTTACTAATGGCATAAAGGTTAGTTTGATTAAGACTAGTATGTTATGCTTTTGGTTCAGTGCTTTCTTAGATAAACTCAGTTTTAATTTTCTTAGAAGTCCAGCATTCCCCCATTCTGCCACAGGTATGCACCTAAATGACTATACCCTTTTATTTGCTTTATTTTATTCACATAAACAGAGTCTCACTGTATAATCCACTAGAACTCATGATGGTCCTGCTTTAGCTCTTAAGTACTGAGATAACAGGCTAAGGCATTGCTCATAGATTAAAAATCTCCTATTTCACTAAGCTGAACAGATATATAAGGAATGCACATGCAAACAAACAAAACAAAAACAAAAAAAAAACCAAACAAACCATGTTTTGTGTAACATGTTCCTGAAAGTTTTGCTAGAAAAGAAATTTTTACAATTTGAATATCAAACACATCTAGTCAGTTTATTATGTAAACAACAGCTTCCCAGCAATCATTTTTCACAAAGTCAAGGCTGTTATAAAAGTAGTCTTTATCCACAGTATAGGAGATGGCTAGCTATCTGGAGGCAGGTAACCTTTAAAACAAGCTCCACCAAAGTGACACACACGTGCACAGCTTCCTCCAGAAATGTGGAACTTCTTATCCATTAATAGTTCTGATTCTTGTTTTCAAGGTCACTTCTAGTGGCTGGGATTTGATATTTTCTATGGTTTTTCTAGCTTCAGAACTCAACCTATTCTTAGAATTATAGCACAGTCTTTAATTATTCTCCTGTCTTGACTCAACACCTCTGTTCACACTCCTTCTTGAAGCCTGTTCCTTCTTCCTGACTTGCTATTTCTCTGTTAAAAATGAGACTTTGAAACCATCCCAGCCTCTTTTGCAGACCATACCCACTTTCCATCTCCCTCTTCCACCCCCATTTTCTTTCTTACTTCTGTCCAACTCTTGTTTCCTAAGCCTGGATTTTTGTTTGTCTGTTTTGAGACAGGGTTTCTCTGTAGCTGTGGAGCCTGTCCTGGAACTCACTTGGTAGACCAGGCTGGCCTCAAACTCACGGAGATTCACCTGTCTCTGCCTCCTGAGTGCTGGGATTAAAGGCGTGCATCCCCATTGCCTGCTAAGACTGGATTTTTATATATTTCATTTTCTTTTTCAAATTTGAAAATCATTTAGTCTTATTTTTAGATGCTTTTCTATTTGAAGAAAGCAGAAAAACAGAACGAACAAACAAAAAGCAAGGAAAATAGCCCAAAGATTAGCACAGTGGTTCTCAAAGTCTGGGACTATGTCAGTCCACATCAACTGAATCTCAAAACTCTGGGGGCAGGCCTGAAATTCTTTTTTTTTCCTTTGGTTTTTCAAGACAAGGTTTCTCTGCGTAGCTCTGGCTGTCCTGAAATTCACTCTGTAGACGAGGCTGGGCTGGAACTCTTATTAAAGATCCACCTGCCTCTTTCTTTCTTTCAAGTGCTGGGATTTTAAAAGCATGTGCCACCACCGCCCAGCTTAGAACTTTTAATAAATCCCCTGGGTGATTTTTATGAACAATAAAATTTAACAATAAAATAAAAGCTGCCTAGGTAAGGTGATACCAAGTGGACTGGGCCCTCCATAATCAATTACCAATTGAAACAATCACTCACAGACAGACTCACAAGCCAATTGATCCAGGCAATTCCCTAATGGAGACTTTCCTCCCAGAAAACACTAGGCTATGTCAAATTAACATTTAAAGCTAACTAGGACCTGAATCTTTCAATAGAAGTAACTAACATTCTATCTGTCAACACAAAAGAGTATCTAGAATATTCTGTATAGTGAAAAAAGCAACATGAAACCATAGGCATCATATAATTTTTGCAAAATATTAAAATTCAAAAAATATCTAGAAGCTTATACACTAAACTGTTAAAATAGTTGTAATTAAAGGGGAATTCGCTCTAGCTTTCCTTTATGAATATCTGCATCTTTTATCTATAAGCATAAATGTTTCATAATTATAGAAAAGAGTTAATATAAGCATCTTCCCTTGCTCTCTAGCACAGTTAAAAGTGAACTCAGAGGCTGGAGAAATAGCTCAGCTATTAGGAGCACTGGTTGCTCTTCCAGAAGCCCTGAGTTTGATTGTCAGCACCCAGATGGCAGCTCACAAGGTATCTGTAACCCCAGTCCCTTCATGAGCACAGCATGCATGGAGTGCTCAGACATTCATGCTGACAGAGCCCCACATATAATTAATAATAAATACATAATCCTTTAGAGTAAATTCAATTGGTAGTAGATTTTACTGTCTGTACAATCAAGCTTCGGGATGTTTTAGGGGTTCTAGAAGTAGGGCAGAGATAGTGAAATGACAGGTCAGAGAGCCTGAACTAGTCTACCCTTCTTATGCAAGCCAATCCAAAGAGGGAATGGTAGAGTACTGCAGGATGACAGGACAGACAGAAAGTTAGGAGAACTTCTGGAAGGTAACTGACTACTGAGAACATTCTTTACGAAAAGTTTATATTAAAGGTGGCCTGTTTTTCTCTCTTCTTCCTGGTAGGGCTGTCACTCCACACTTAAAACTCACTTCTTCTCAAGCCAGCTCCACGTACACTGAAGCAAATTCATGCAGGAGACTAAAAGGGGGCTTGCAGGTAAAAGGGTGGACAGTGTGGCACACACCTAACATCAAGTCAGGCCCTTATCTTATAGCTTACATTAAGGCAGCAGTTCTCAACCACCTAATGCTGTGACCCTTTAATACAGTTCCTCACATTGTAGTGACCCCCCAACCATAAAATTATTTTCATTGCTACTTCATAACCGTAATTTTCTACTGTTATGAATCATAATGTAAATATCTGATATGCAGGGTATCTGATATGTGACCCCTGTGAAAGAGTCACTTGACACCCCCCCACCCCCAGGGTTGACTCACAGATTGAAAACTGCTACATCCACTTTAGCTGGACTCTTCTCTCTGGGAAGTTTCTAAAAGAAGCACTGACTGTATTCATAAAGGAAGCCAAAGCCTGTAACAGTAATCCTTTTTACTGCTTTGCCAGTCACAAACACACAGGTATGGCAGAGACAGTTACCCATAAAAATCAAAGAAACTCCTCAAGGTGTTTGGATATTTTCAGTTACCTTTAGTATTTAGCTGGTTCAGCTTTATCAATGGGAAGAATTATTCATAGCAGGAGTCCTCCTATTCTAGGTAGGAGAGCTGCTAAGGTTACACAATCTACTTTTCTATCTAGATGCTCACTACCGTAGAACCTTACCTATTTAAAAAAGAGGAGATACTACTAATGTCAATATTTTCAGTGTCATATGAAAATTACTGATGGCTGCAGTTATTAAAGAGCCCATTCTTGCAAATGGCTTTGTTTCATTGTGGCATTTCAGTTTTAAAAACATGATTACAAAGCACAAAGATGAGACCTCAGGGTTTGCAGTGAGAAATGAAAACAAGAGTAAAGGCATTAGAGTCATTTGACTCTCATCTCCACAATACACTAGATTTGGAGCAATAAATCTACTTCTTTAAGCCTCACTATCCTTAAAATAAAATAAATTAAGCTGGGAAAAGGAACTACTCCACAGGGTTTTGTGATCATCAAAAAACATAGAAAGGGAATGAGAATGAGATGCTGTGTTTAATAGGGACAGAGTTTTAGTTTTTGACAATAAAAACATACCAGAGGTGGACAGTGATGATGGCTGCAGAGCACTCCAAATAAACTTAATGCCACTGAAGCACACATTTTAAATGGTTAAAATTTTGTTATATATTTTGACATAACTATGTAAGATCCCTAGAGCAGAACCTGGCTGTCAGGAGACACATAAAAATAAAAACATGTTCCTTTCCCTGTTACCTGTGAGAGCTCTAAGTTCCCAAAGAGTCATCTAGTCCCAATACTGAGTAGTGCTTCAGTAAGTGTCTCAGTAAGAAGCGATTTATTAGTCATAACTCCTCCTGCACACTCGGCTCCCAGCCTACCACCTCCACCCTCACCCCACTCCAGTTTTGTATCTCTTAGAATCTCAATCCTCCAGCTCCCCAAATCTTGCAAAGTAGCTGGGATGCTCAAATAATTTCCTAGACCAGACTCCAAATAACGAGGACAAAGGCATGCTTATGGGCAGCTGCCTTCTGCAAGCCAGGGACTGACAAGGTATATTAGTACTATGCACCAACTAGCTGGGTGTCCTGGGACCAGAATTACGCTGATCAGTATCTTACTCAGATGCCTCTGGGTACATCTAAGGAACACAGAGGACAAAAGTCTCAAAGGTCTGATAAGGAAAGAGTAAAAATGCACTTCTCTGCCATTTAGAAAGGAAAAAAAAACCAACAACAATTAAGGATTATGTGTTATAAGTCATAAAATAGAGAACGGGAAATAGATGATTTTTCTCCAGGCATATAAGAACACTGTTTTTGATGGTGAGGCTTAATTGGATATAAACAGAAAGTACAGATAGATAATCATTAACACTTCCTGTACTCAGATCAAGGAGAATAAATGTTTGAGCTACCAAGACCCAGTTAATTCCAAAACAATACTTACTTTAGGATCTGAGCTCTTGAACTTTAACCTTTCCACCAACTCTATCATAGCCGCCTTCAGTCCACCCGAATCTTTGCTCTAGGAGAAAAAACAGTCAAGAGTCACTAAGTAGCATATCATTGTTCTCTCAAAACAAACAGGAAAGATTTCAGGAGAGAATGGACAGTAAAACAGAAAACAAATCCGTCATCTCATCAGATAAAAGAACTAAACAACTAAGGAGGGTGTGCTGCCCCTCCCTCCTCCATCCATGGACAATGAGGATGAAGTAATAGACTGGAATGAAAATTAACCTCAATGTGGCTGGGTATGGTAGCACTTCCCTTTAACCCCAGTACTCAGGAGGAAGAGACAGAAGGATCTCTGTGAGTTTGAAACCAGCCAGGCTAAAAAAGAAGGAAGGAAGACGAGAGACAGGGGTAGAAAAGGAGGGGGGGGAGGGAGAGAGAGAGAGAGAGAGAGAGAGAGAGAGAGAGAGAGAGAGAGAGAGAGAGAGAGAGAGAGAGAGAGAGAGAGAGAGAGAGAATTAAATAAATACAATTGGTAGAGGATGACTTCACTGCCTCATCTCAGACGCCAATGTGCCTGCCTTCAAGACCCTGCAAAAGAGAGTTCTATCTTATGGACTACTGAGTTTTATTTTGAAGATTTATGTATTAGATACAGATGTATACAATATTATATGTACCTACAAAAATAAAACATCTCAGGCTTAAATTCAAACGAAATTACCATACGCTAGTTAAGAACCCAAGTTTTTTGACAGACATGGTTTTGAAGTTGTTTGGCACCAATTAGTTAACTAACCTAGAACAAATTATTGAATTTCTCAAAATCATCTGATGGAGGAGAGTCATCTGTCTATGTGTTACTCCCATTGGTTAATAAAGAAACTGCCTTGGCTTTTTGATAGGGCAGGATTTAGATAGGTGGAGTAGACAGAACAGAATGCTGGAAGAAAGAAAGCATAGTTGGTCAGACACCATGGAGCCAGCCACTAGGTCAGACATGCTGAATCTTTCCCTGTAAGCCACCACTTCATGGTGCTACACAGATTATTAGAAATGGGTTAAGCAAGATGTGAGAATTAGCCAATAAGAGGCTGAAACTAATGGGCCAGGCAGTGTTTAAATGAATACAATTTGTGTGTTGTTATTTCCAGGGCTAAGCTAGCCGTGCGGGAGCTGGGTGGGATGAAAAGTAGGCCTGCCCGCGGTTCATCACTACAATCATCTCTCTTGACTACAAAATGGGGATGTTTGGATGGAAGCATCACTCCAGGCCCTGGCTCCCATATATTCAAAGAATCTGGAATGTTCAGATGGAAGCTCTACCCCAAGTCCCCTCCCGTGGAGCGCCTGAGTCCAGACTCCTTGGCCAAACAAAGACCATGCCCCAGAGATGCACAAGACCTCTCCCACAGGGTATTTAATCTGTCCCCCAGAGAACACGTGGTTTTCTGGTCTTGCTTTCCCATCTCCTCTCTGGGGGGCTGGAAAGTCATCTTAGAGCATCTGTATCCATTAAACCTGGGCTTTTTCTAATTCGGTTTGATTTGATCTGATTTGGATTACTGCATCAGTGGAGAGGCTTATTTGGGTCAGAAACTTTTCAGTAATATAAAGGGCAATATGAAACTTAATTAAAATGTTTGCAGAAGTATTAGCAGTGTGCACAGCACACAGTAAGTGTTCTAAAATCTAAAGTTTTAGTCTACAGCCAAACCACCCTTGAACACGCCTCATCTCGTCTGATCTTGGAAGCTCAGCAGGGTGGGGCCTGGTTAGTACTTGGATAGGAGACTGCCTTGGGAATACAGGGTGCTGTAGGCTTTAAAAAAAAAATCTTAAGTTTTAGAGTAGCTATAATAGAAAAGTAAGACCACTTTTAATACATTTTACTTAATTCAGTATGTCTAAAATATTAGCAACATATAATTTCGATATGAGGTTTTACCTATTAGTCTGGCCCGTTCTTCTCGTGGGAATCCTTCCTTTCACAATAAATTAACTTTTCTAACACACACACACACACACACACTGAAGGTGGGGGAAAAGAGACAGAGAAGACAGAGAGAGAGAGAGAGAGAGAGAGAGAGAGAGAGAGAGAGAGAGAGACTGACTTACAGTTCCCACCCACCCCCAATTAGGTCTTTGAAATCTACTTCTTATTCAACAGCCCAATTCAACCCAGACTAGGCATATTTCATGTTATATGTGGCTAGTGACCACTGTAGAGATGAGCACAGAATGTCAACTCTTATTTCCTGGTTTCAAATGCCAACTCTATAACCAACTGTGTGGTAGTAGGCAAGTCATCTTACCTTCTGCATTTCTATTTCTGTCTATAAAGCTAGCCATTATAGTACATACTGCATACAGCTGAGAAAGATAATTGTGTTCATGTATGCCAGGATAGTTAGAAGATGACCTAGCACTGAATTAAAAAAAAAATGAAACATGCATTTAATTATTATTTTTGTCTGTTTTCTTCAAGATGTTTTGAATTCCTTAAAGGCTGGAACGATCTTTTAATGTCTGTATCTCCTACACCCTGCATCAAGAAGGTGGTACTTTACCAGGGCCAGAATAATGGCTCAGCAGGTAAAGGCACTGTCACCCCAGTGGTTTTGAGCCCGATTACTTGAGCTCACTTCCTTGAACCCACACAAAGGTGGAAGGAGAGAACTGGTTCTTCTCTGACCTTCACACATGCACACACATGTATGCCTACAAATATTCTCACCCTCTAAAAAATTTTAAGACATATAAGGTAGTGTTCAAAACAAACAGAGGTGTAAAAATGTCCACTGAATGAATAAGCGAATATAAAATCTTAAGAAACACTCATTATAATCCAGGCATAAAGCAAGATCTATAGTCACAAGAACTAATTTATTTCCTTATCTCAAAAACTCTATGAGATAGGACAGGACCACTTATTTTACCAGTAAGGAAATAAGCATAAATACAACAACTGTCATTTTATGGGAGAAAAGACATGTAAAAAGTACAAGAATAAACAAATACTGCAAAAGTCACTTACTCAAAATCAGCCTCAAGATCAATCATGATAGTCTCCAAATCTACAAAGCCAATTCAACCCCTCCCCAACAGGAAATACTTTGTAAAACGCAGGTATCTTAGATAGGATTTCTATCGCTGTGAAGAGATGGCATGACCATGGCAATTCTTATAAAGGAAACCATTTAATTGAGGCAACAATTTACAGTTTCAGAAGTTTAGTCCATTATCATCATGGTGGGGAGCACGGCAGCTGGTAGTATGGTGACACACAGGCAGACATGGTGCTGGCTACATCTTGATCAGAAGGCAAAAGGAAGTGAACTGAAACTCTGGGCAGCATTTTGAACATAAGAAACCTCAAAGCCCACCCCACAGTGACACACTTCCTCCAACAAGGCCATACCCACTCCAACAAAGTCACACCTCCTACTAGTGCCTCTCCCTGTGAGCCTATAGAGGCCAATTACATTCAAACCACCAGACTTCATTCCATAAATAAATATACTAAAGGCTGTCTTCTCCCACTAAGCTTCCTCCCTTCCTAAGACTACAAGAAAAAGGTATCATATAGCCATGCCCAGCATCTGCTTTAGATGTGCTCTCTGAACACAACTCAGATGACATTTCCATTCTAGCTGTGGCTCTAAAGTTTAGTCATTTCTTTTTTTTTTAAGTGGTGGCTTATAATTCTCCAGTTTCTATAGTCCTTAGCCTTTAATGTCTATGGTCTCACACCTAACAGCTGGGAGCAGAAATTATACCAGAGAGGGTGAAACTTTAAATACCTAAAAAAGGGTTAAGTTGCCAGACACAATCCTGCTTTTTACAAGATGATCAGACAAAAAAACCTATCTGGTGACATCATTCCTCTAACCTATTCTCATTGGCCTAACAAGCAGGTTTTGGCCCTAGAAATCTCTTCCCTACCC
>NW_004949096.1:8513478-8523545 GCF_000317375.1 Microtus ochrogaster | reverse complement strand
TCTGGCTGCAGAAAACAGAAAGGAATGCACTAAACTATGTCTTAAAAGCCTTCAGAAAAAGACTAAAGAAGGAATTCCTAAGCAGCAGACAGACACTGCAGACAGCTGTGCCTTGCTAGTATAAAGAAACCCTTTGCCTTTTCCTAAAAATGCATTTCTCCAGTGGAATTCTTCCTCCCGTTCACAAAGCATCAAAAGCATCACCTACCCAGGGGGAAACACAGAACAGCACCTGAGAGTCTCCCTTCAGGAAATCAGTCTACCTCTCCAGCAACTCAGTTATCCTCAAACATTAATTGGGCTTTATATTGAGTCTGCTATGTTCAAAATATGTTCTGCTACTTCAAAATGAGTATGAAGAAAATCTTCCTTAATAGTACCACCACCACCACCAAAACTGAAAAAAGAAAGTTTCTTTAGATCTGTCTCTGACAAGTTTTAGAAAAAAAAAACAAAAACCCACAAAGGGAAGACCCTGGTGCAAGTTCACCCCACACAACCCTGTATTCTGCACCCCAGTCCTTCCCTACACTATAGGACGCCTTATGCATAGGTGTTCAATGGAGTAAGCAAGCTCTACAAACACCTTCTTAAACAGTCCCTCTGGCCACACCTGCGACCTATGGGATCAGTACATAGCATGTGTAGAATTCATTGGCAAGATCTATCATACAGACAGGCTTTATAGCCCTGGTAGCTCAAGACATTCTGACAGAGTTCTTGGAAAGCAGTGTGTAAGGGGACAGGTATGGTGAAAGGAAGGAACTTCAAAGACACAGGGCAGAAGATACGAGGATATGGGCCTAAGGGTGGTATCTGAGTATAAATACTCCCAATCTGTAGAGCTGTATGATGTTTCTGTTAATTGTTGAGTCTAGACAACCAAAACTGAATTTTACACACACACACACACACACACACACACACACACACACACTGCTATATGTCCCCCAATGTATCCTCTGTATCCCTTGTTCTGAGAACTGAACAAGGACACAAAGGCAAGTAATTCTAACCTTTCAAGTATCTCGTCCCGGGTTGGAGAGATGGCTCAGAAGTTAAGAGCACTGACTGCTCTTCCAGAGGTCCCAGGTTCAATCCCAGCAACCACATGGTGGCTCACAAACATCTGTAATGGCCAGGCGGTGGTGGCGCACGCCTTTAATCCCAGCACTTGGGAGGCAGAGGCAGGCGGATCTCTGTGAGTTCGAGGCCAGCTTGGTCTACAAGAGCTAGTGCCAGGACAGGCACCAAAAAGCTACAGAAAAACCTTGTCTTGAAAAAAAAAAAAAACATCTGTAATGAGATCTGGTGCCCACTTATGGCCTGCAGGCATACATGCAGGGAGAACACTGTATACATGATAAATAAATAAATCTTTAAAAAAAAAAAGGTATCTCGTCCCATAAATGAACAGATTCTACATGTCATTCTGGAGCAAGTGACACAGCTGGGGGAGAAGAGGGCTTTTCCTTACATGGCACTTCCATCCCATAATGCATTCCAGGATGCCGATCAACATGAGCACACCTTGCTTTATACACTTCTTCCCTCCACCAAGACAGTGCAAAACAAGCACGGGCTGTGCTGTGATACCTATAGCTCAGAATCTGATCAACTGTCACAAAAGTCAGTTCCTAGGGCAAGTCACAATTAAACTAAAAGACAAAATGACTTCCACCTCTCACGCAAAGTTCCAAAGCACTGCCATATGCTCTTTTGTTGGTATTCCTCAAAACCCTTAAAAATGCTGTATTCTCACGTTGCTGATAAGAAAAGTAACTGGTGGAAATCAAATGAGTAACTAAAGGGCTTAACCACCCCTTCACTAGCATTTCACAGTGAAACGGTGTCAGAGCTAATGTGTTCACACTTTACAGTGGATAAAAATGATGTTGTGCAAGTGAAATTATGCCTCCCAAATCACAAAATCAATCAATGAAAAACAAGGAATAAAAAGATGGAAGTGAGGAAGATTTATAATATATAAAACAGAAGAGACTAATATCAACAATATATGAAAAATGCTTAACAAATTTCTCAAAATCAGTAAGCCCAAAAGAAATGTGAACAAATGATATGAACAGAAAAAGTGAAACATGACAAATACATCAGAAGACACAAAGGATGCTTAAAGTTACTCATAATTAAGATATCAGTCTTCCCCACCAGGCTGGAAAGGATGCTTTAATCTGAAACAACCAGTACTAAGGGGCTTTGGGGAAATTCCATATGTCACTTGACTTAGAAGTATAAAGTGGGAATGCTACTTTGAAACCACATCAATCATGTACACGCCTATCTTCCTTTTTGAGGAAGGATATGTCAAGGGGGCATGTATAAAAATATTTGCAATATTTCCAATCGTTTAGGACTACATACCCTGAGTGTCTAATAATGAATGGATAAGCAAACTATGGAATTAAAGAACTATGGAATATGACATAATAAAAAATAAAGCAGATCTGTATATATCTTGATTTATAACAGATATACTATGGGATTTCTTAAAACCAGCAAAATAACTCATATAGTATATATTTTCTATGGGCAATATATATAAACAAAATAAAAGAAAAGTGATATATCTGGGTCTGGTATTAAGCATGATAATAGGAAAATTTTAGATTTAGTTCAATGTATTACTAGTGGCATGTTTAAGATTTAATTTTAAAAAACAATAGCAATAAGACAGAGGGAAAGGGGCAGGATAGCCCAGGGTGCCTACTTCTAACACCCTTCCTATTAGTTTGCCTAAACTTAAATACTAGGGCCTATTTTGTATAGTAAATATATGAACCAGCAGGAATGAGAGGATTTTTACCCAATGTTCCCTATATAGAGCTCAAGTGGCCTAAAATTTTCAAAACCACTGTACATGCACTTTTCCAGGAAAAGCAATAGTGACTTCTCTTAAGATTCCAAAAGAAAAGGTTAATTCTCTTAGTGTAACATGCCTTGCACAAAGAAAGGAGGCCCAGGTACAACTAGATGCCACTAGTTACTATGTGAGCTTAGGCAATTTAGCATCTGGAATTCCATACTTCTATTTTTAAATATAGAAGATGAATAGATCAGATGGTACAAGTGTGAAGCATGTAGTCTACAGAGCTGCTTCCTTTTGCACTTAGTGTTGTCCTACATATCACAGTAGCATTTAAAATTAGCTACAAATGTTTATAAATCACGAGAACGACCAGGTAAGATGGTGGTCTAGAAGCTAGCTCCCTATGGCACTAAAACCAGAGTTAGAATAAAAAAAAGAAATAAACAAAAAAACAAACACCCCACTAAGTGCCCCCCTACTCTATTTCAAAAAGAGAGGAAGAACCTCAAAATTACAAACTTAGTGATAGAACAACTGGAAAGTGCTGAGAAAATAAGTGGAGCCTAACACAACCCCAACCTCAAAACAAAGTTCCCTGTGGGATGAAGGGAAGCAGAGCCTCACTGAAGTGATTAGCCAGCGAGGCTGATAAAATGAGACCAGAAGACCCAGCCACAGGACAAACCCACAGCTCTCACAATTGAGAGCTTTGGTGAGACAGTGACTCCTCCGGCAGCCAGTCAGCAATGGAGAGCAATCTCTGTAACACTGGGAAGTAATGTCAGGCACCATCTAGAGGGGTAAAGATACTGTTTTAAACTTAGCTACCCTGGTGGCCTGAGAAAAGGAAACAGTTCCAAATCAGAGAGTAAATTCAACTAGCAAAGCCTAGGGTGAGAGAATGCCCTGAAAGCTGCTGTACAGAATGAAAGAACTTAAGCAGAGGCATTCAGGGGCAGGCCTCTCCCTGGGAAAACAAGTCCTGCTTCTGGTATTCCTGAGACTGAGGTTAGCAGGCAGATGGAACCTCTACAGCCACCAACCTGCTATTTATTGGAGAGGCAAGAACTCTGAAGTACCAAGGGGCTACTTGGCATCTACAGTGGGGTGGTTAATGCTTTCTAGGTTTTCAAAGTACAGAGACGGGTCTTCATGTATAAATCTCAATGCTGCTCTTGCTTCCCCTCCCGAAACACTTGGGAGACATGCATTCCCCAAATCTATCCCAGATAGAACATTAGCCACCCTAGAGGACAGAGTCTGCGGAATATCTAGAAAGAAGAAGATTCCAGTCTCACAGACTACAAAGCTAACTGTGGCTAGCAGAAGCCTTTGATATACAATAGGAAGCTACTAAAGCGAAGACAGACTCAACTCTTGTACTGTTCAGGCTCAGCACCAGCGTAAGTCATTTAACAAACAAAAAGGTATCACAAGTAATTAAAAACCCTGAGACAGATGCTGGGGTTCAAGCTGAAGATCAGAAAAACAGGACTTGGTGGGTAGATAACTCCACTTCCAGAAGCCATAAAGGGATTAAATGAAAATTCCAGTCACAGGAGTGTGCTGTTTTCCTGAGTTATTGGCCAGGGAAGCCAATACGGGCTATTGGTCATCGCTGTTGGTTTCTCCCCACAACTATTAAGACCACATTACTGAAGATACCACAGACTTTGGTTGCGGGATATAGAGAAATCAAGTGGGAGCTGAGCTGAAAGTTTCCTCCATGCTGACTAGCTTTCATAGTGCCAGAAGGTTCCATGCAGGATGTTATCAGTAAAAATGTTATTAACAGTGTAGATCCTCAGCTATGGGTCCTGTGAAGTTCCAGGCAGTTGTGTGCACACTGGTGCAACAGTGGCATAATTTTTATAGAGGTAACCAACTCCTCTCTGTTTGGACTTCATCCACAGGAGGAAATGCATGCCTGATACTGTAGTGTGGCTAAAAAGCCATAGCCAAGGAGGTCATGGATCCAAATGGGGAAGCTATAGTATCAGCATCATCATTTTGCTAAATGGACACCATGTGCCCATCGACTTGCTTTATAAATATTTATGCTTTTGCTTGCTCATAGGCTAGTGCTACTGTCAGCTTTGGTCAGAGAAGCTTCTTTTTTCAGTGGGCAACAGTTTCTACAGGGATGCATAACTAGTCAAAGTCCTAAGAATAAATGATTGTCGAATGCTCGGCTCTCATGAGATATCTCTATCATTTCCTCCAAGGTTCACAGAACATTCTGGAAGAGGAGACTAGAAGAATGTAAGCCTGGAAGAATTGGTGAAGTGTTGTGAAATGCAGTCTTCCAGGCATAGATGTGATTGTCTGCATCAGACTGGCCCATCAGCATTCCACTGTGGAGAGGGAAAGGGTTTACTAAGCCTTCCCTCTCCCTAAGGACCAACAGCAGTTAATGGTGAAAACAAGACATTTCCTTCAGAGAAGTGGCCTCTAAAGTTGCCCATGTTCTTATAAAAAAACTCTTTACCCATGTTCCTGTACATAAAAAGTAGTGTGTATACCGATGGAATTTTATTCAGCCATAATGAAAAATGAAATCATGATATTTGCAAAAAAATTAATGGAACTGGAAATTATTATATTAATCATAACAACCTAGAGCCAAATAGAAAATGTATGTTTTCTTATAAGTGGGTCCTAGAATTTAATTTTTCTATAAGTTTATTAGGGGATGTATAGGTCATGAAATTAGAACCATGCGTGAAAAGAGAGATGTGAAGGGGAAACAGTAGATGTGGTATGAAAATGGAATGGAGGTTACTGGGAGAAGGGAAGAGACCAGTGGGAAAAAGGGGATAAAGAGAGGGAATTGAGGGGAAAAAAATCAACAAAAACAAAGTATATGGGAAAATGCCATAATGAAACCCATTGTTTTACATGCTATTTTAAAAATGAAACATTTTTGTTAAAAAGAAATGAAATGAAAAATTAACATCACCACCCCATACATAAAAATCTTTGCCACCTTCTGCATTTTATTTAATTTCCAACTAGAAACCTAAACCATGCTGGGAGTTTAGTTCCTCAGATTCAAAATTATTCTTGGATTTGAAATCCATTACCATGTGTTTTTTATTGTTACTATTATTTTTAAAGATTTTATTTTTAATTTGTGTCTCTGTGTACGTGTTTATGTATGCCACATGGGGGCAGGTGCCACAGAGGCTAGAAGGAGGTACTGGATCCCCTAGATGTGGAGTTATAGGTGGATGTGAGCCACTCAAC
Organism: Microtus ochrogaster; assembly: GCF_000317375.1. NCBI lineage: Eukaryota > Metazoa > Chordata > Mammalia > Rodentia > Cricetidae > Microtus > Microtus ochrogaster. The sequence continues at coordinate 8,517,472 of NW_004949096.1, read as the reverse complement.
ACTGGGAACTGAACTCTGGTCCTCTAAAAGAGCAGAAAGCATTCATAACAGCTGAGCCATCTCTCTAGCCCCTCAGCTGTTTTAAAACTAACTCTAATATGTCTGTTAAACCTATACATTCTTCACCATCTTCTACCCCAACACCGGGCAAGGAGCAATACTAGCCCTCTTGTTATCTTATAGTCTGTTCTCCATGCAGAAATTGAGTTTTGTTTTCTTTTGTTAGACTGGGTTTTTGCTTGTTTGCTTTGATCTTGTTTTTGTTTTTAAGACAGGATGTCACCATGTTGTGAGTTGATTACCATCCTCCTGCCTCAACCTCCCATGTGTAGATTAAAGCTGTACACTAACATGCAAGCTGAGTAAAGTCTTAAGAATATAAAACAGATAATTCATTCCCTTGCTTAAACAGAACTAGGTCACTCAGAAGAAAATCCAAAATCTTTATAATGGCCTACTTGGTAACTTGACCTTTTTACTCCTCACCACCTCCCCAAGCCTGCCTGCCCTATTTCTTATACTCCAACCATTCACTTAACTGCCTCGGCATGTCTGTTTCATCTTATGGCCATTCCCTCCATCTGAACTACTATGCCCCCAGACACTCCCACAACTGGCTCTAGCTATAACTACAGTGTCAGAGTAGTATCAGAGCTACCCATTCCCAATACACCAATTTAAGAGACAAGTGAAAGTAAATAGCAGAGAAAGATTTATTCAATGTAGCCACACTAGAAACAGGAACAAAACTAAGGGTTTATTGGTCCCAAAACTGTCTTCTGTATATTGACATGAATTTTAGATTGAAGTAAGCAATCCCAGCTACGGTGTGGTCCTGCCCATTATTAATTTTCTAAGCTCAGGTACAACATGTAGTCTGGTAAGTTGTTAAACCAGCAATCTGGTAAGAGCTGAGGGTGCAGCCTGGCCCTTATGAACACTGGTCTTCATCTGCAAGATGCTCTGTCCAAGGTTTTGCTCGTCTCAAAAGTCAAGCTGACTTAAGAGGAAAGGGTTCTCTCTCTCTTTCAACCACAGCACAGAACGAAGGCAGGCCCCAGATTTGCATCCTGCTTTTGGATGTCTGTGGGCCCCAGTGAGGACTCAATACTGTTTAGCAAAAGAGGTTTCTAGGTTTCTGTTTCAAGGCCACTATGCCAGGTCCTCTTCAGAGCCTTCTATAGCCTTCCTCTCCTCACATCCTACCTATTCTCTATCTCCCTTTCCAGTGCTTGTTCTTAAAATTGTGCATTATTTAAAATAAATCCTATGACTTAACTTTGCTTAATATAATTTGTTCATAGAATGTAAGTTCAATGACATCAGAGACTTAGAATTATTTGTTAGGTTCCTTACAGCCAAAAACACTCCTCATGGAAATTATTTTTTCTAGATTTTTTTTAAAGTTTAAAGTTACCATTCAATATAAATATTTCTATCAATTGCCTGTTTTTCAAACATTGTTGAGATATAGTCCCAGTTCTGGTTTATTCATTTTCATGGCAATTTATATTTAATTATGATCATCCCCTAATTTCTTTGTGCTATCTTCTGTAAAGGGATTTTAGTTTCAGCACCTAGTAGGAAGTAAACCACACACAGTGAAAATCTGACTTGCTCAGGTGCATAAGAAACTCTCTAGAGCTGAAGGCTTTAAACTCTGCTGAGGTACTCTCTAAAAAAACTGGAAAGCTGTCCTTCCTCCTACATTTTTAAATTGTCAGCTAAACTGGGTATGCATGGTGGCACATACTTATAATCTCAGCACTTGAAACCCCGAGTAAGGAGGATTGCTACAAGTTTGATGCCAGTTTGAGTACCAGACCAGCAAGTACTACACAAAAGACCTTGTTTTAAAAACTCAAACATCAAAGAATGAAGAAATAAACATAAAATTGACAGCTAAAATATCTTGGCATAAATTTTCCACTGGAAAATTAAAGAATTTCAATAAGTATTTGTTGAATGAAGAAGTGAAAAGAAAAAAACTAAGGCCATTAATTAAATTCGAATAACAAATACAGCTCACTAATTTACCTCATAAAATTGTGGGAAGAGATAAGTGGCAAGCGTGTATGAAGTCTGCAGTACAGATGGCTGTACACAGGAAGTGCTCCACACATTCTGCTGTCATTGTGATTGTTACTAACTGAATGCACAGTGACAACTCGGGATCAGATAAACTAAAAAACTGCTGCACAGAAAGAACAACAAACTATTCTGCAGAATAGGAGGTCTTTCAGGAGGATGAGAAAAGTAGTTTGAAAGTTTTTTTATGCATGAAGTACATCCCAGCAGACAGCAGTCAACAAATGGTTCTGTGAAATGTAAAAAGCACAAGGAAGAGAAGAGTAACTGAGAACACACAGAGAACAAAAAGGAAGAATATGCATTCTGGTGGCAGAGCTGAAGTGAAATTCTTCTTTTTACTTACTACTGTGAACTGAAGTTCCCAGAAAAAAAAAAAACAAAAACAAAAACAAGTAGCCAACAACAATGAAAACACCCAACTCCGTTAAATATTCTACAAGGCTGATGAACTCATTACAACTCCTGTGATTGTGGAAAGCTGGGATGTTGCTTGTTGAAAACTGTATTAATTTGTGCTATCTTTAACTCCCCCCCCCAAAACAGTTATTTATTGCCCAATTCTGTATTACAACTAGCATCCTTGTAAGTATCAGGCAAGATCTTTTTAGGAAACAAACTTTAATTTCTACAAACTCAAAGACTAAGAATATTATCAAATTGTATCTGCAGGAACCTCCCCCTTTGCTGTAACCTGTACACCTGATGCTCCCAATGGATTTTAAAGACACTTTTATCAATAGTTTTTTTTGTTCTGTTACTAGAAACACTTCATGAGCCTGTTACTATCTTGAAATAAAGTGTTTAAGTACCTTGAATTTGTGTTCCTGGGAAATGGTCACTCATACTTGGCTCTGGAATAAGCTCTTATTTTCTTTGTATTAAAATTGTAATTCTGCATTGACAGTGAGTGATCTGGCAAAATTCAACCTCTTTAAACAACTTTCCCCTCATTTATAAAATGAGAATCAGGGTAACACAGCTTGCTAGAGTGAGGATCAAGTGTAAAACCATGAAATGTATTCAAATTTCTCAATAAATGGCAGTTATTACTTTTTCCTTTATCTCTAGAAGAGTCTCAAAATTTAGCAAATGTTAGTCTCTTTTAATTTTACATCTCCAAAGGTCAGCATTTTTACTCTCTACGATTACTGAGCCAGAATCTTCAATTCAACACAACTTATACCCTGCCAGTGTTCATAAAGACTCAAAGTCCTGGAAGAAGAATGGGAATAGCTATAGAAGCTTCTCTCCATAACTATCTACTAGAGTAACTGAGGCTATTCTCTACCTAGAAAGTAAAGAATTGTTCCCATCACCCCTTGACTCCTGTAAAAACTTCCCACAGTTACAGAGTATAGAACAGAATCTGAAGAGGACAACAGCCAAACCTGTGAACCTAAAATAGACCTAGCAGCTGTGTTTTGGGGGAGCTAATGCATAATCTAACAGCAGAACACTAAAATATATAGGAACCTCTTCTCTGAAGACAAGTTTTCAGAGCTTATCAACTCAGCCGATTAGAGCAGGCAGAAAGAACAGAAGGAGAGGGGGCTGAACAGTTTCCACCAAAGAAAACTTGGGTGTCCAGAACAGCTCCTGATGCCAGACTAACTTGTCTGGAATTGGTCTCAGAGTAAAGACAGCCTCAGAGCTTTCTATGGTAATGAGAGCCATCAGTTTCTGAGAGCTTAGAAGATCATGCACACTGTCCTGGGCCCTATGTATGAATTTACTTTTTCTCTTTACTACAGCCCCAAAGAGGGGGACAATTATGCCCATGTTAAGAAACCAAGACTCAGCCAGACATTGGTGGTGCACACCTTTAATCCCAGCACTCAGGGAGGCAGGCAGATCTCTGGAAGTTCAAGGCCAGAGATACACAGAGAAACCCTATCTTGAAAGA
>NW_004949096.1:8509037-8513378 GCF_000317375.1 Microtus ochrogaster | reverse complement strand
AAGAAAGAAAAGGAAATTAAAGTTAACCAGACATGGTGATTTAATCCTAGAACTTGGAAGGCAAAGGATGAAAGACAGATCTCTGTGAATTCCAGTGCGTGTGTGTGTGTGTGTGTGTGTGAGAGAGAGAGAGAGAGAGAGAGAGAGAGAGAGAGAGAGAGAGAGAGAGAGAAGGAAAAAAAGAGAAAGATAAGAAACCAAGACTCAGAAGCTAACTGAATTTCCCACCATGACTGCTAGGACTGTAAGGATAATGAGGCACAGATTCTTCCTTGATAACAAAACCTTTTAGTTTGTCAGACTGTAGCCCGGAGACGTGATTATTTCCCAGTCTCCCTTGCAACTAGATAAACTATGGGATTGAGTTCTGCCCCATGAAACCTAAGCAGGAATTCATGCTTCTGGAAAGAAACATTAAAATAGAGGGGTGTGTCTTTCATTTTACCTGTTATCTTAGAAGTTAGGCGTGCTGGCTAGACTTCAATGGCCATCTTAGTTTGTAACAAAGATAGCAGAGAGAGAGCTGCCAAGAGCCAAGATAAAACTTCATGCTTCCTCCAATCTTAGACTCCTACATCCAGATGTCACTTACACGGGGAAGAAATAGGCATCTATCTTATATGAACTGCTGCCAGCTTAGGATTCCAAGTTATTCCATCACAGGTATAATTGAACTTAGTTCCAATATAAACAATGATATACACTGATATATACTACAGTACAATGTCTTTATCACTTCTTTAGTGATGCCTTGCTATTAGATAAAATTTTATACTTTGTATCATTCATTTATCAAGTATTTCATGTGTGTTAATTATCCAATAGGCTCTGTAGTAGGTGCTGGGAACATAGTGAAGACTAACATATACTACTAGACTTATGAGAGGTAATAACACAAAGGGAATAGTCTAACACTGACATAATAACCAATATTTTGGGTTAGAATAAATGAATACCGACTGTTGCTATGGTAACATAGAGAGCATTTATCTAACACCATACCTACCTATTAATTCCTTCCCATCTTTCAAAGCATGCCTCAACTACCATTTTCTCCAATAAACCATTGTGGTGCCATGCCTCTGGCTAAAATCACTCTCTTTCACTAAACTCACACAGCAGATCACACTGTTTGTAACTCTCCTCTACTTTGTAAGTCTCTCTCCCAAAAGGCCAAGAAGCAACTGTTCACACCTCTCCTCTAAATATTCAAACCCACAAAAAAAAGCAAATCCATATTTTTTTTAAAAAAAAAGTCAGTTTTATTTTCCCCTGATACTATGTTGTCTTGCCCTCTTTTATAATGACTGTCTGTCTGTCTGTCTCTCCCTCTCTGTGGACCTGCCTCCCCTGGGCCAGGCTTTTCTATTTCTCATTCCACTCCACATACCACAACTAAAGCTTTGCTCTTGTCTATCCTCTGCCTTCTCCTCAGGTCCCTGAGTACCTGAGCTCATTGCCATCACCCAACAGTTCAGCCCCAGATTATAGATACTGAAGTAGCCAACAGGAAGAAGTGCACAAAAGGAAGCTGCCATCTCAGACTGAACAAGAAAGTAATTCTGAAGTTGAGACTGAAGTGGAACTTAAGGGTGAGCCTGTCTAGATATCAAGCCATCCTCTTTCCCTTCAGCTTTCTTATGTCCTAATACTTGCAGATCTCCTGGGTACTCAGTGCTTCATACTATTATTACTATATGAGAAAAGGAAGGAAAAACCACGAGACAGAAGATATCTGAAATAGAGACAATAAAAAACAATGTGTATAGACACGTGTATATGTGTACATACATAAGTTAGTGAGAAAAAAGATAGATAACCAAATACTGAGTTTGCTCTTTTGATCTGATTACACATCACAAAAGAGGAAATACAAAAGATACACAGAAACCAAAAGGACTGCAATTAAAACCACAATATGACATCATTCATTACATAGTCACCACACTGGGTAAAATGAAAGGTACTGTTAATATCAAGTGGTGGTGAAGACTCAGGGCAACAGGAAAAGTCTTCATGATTATGCCAACTACAACCACCACTTGGAAAACAGATGGTAACACTGGGTACTATTTCCATTTAAATGCAGGAAAATGGGAATCAGGAGGCATGACCAGGAATGCTTACACCTGCAGTACTTTTTGAGAAGATGTGTCATTTTGTTTTTGAGACAGGATTTTCCAAACTCACTATGGACTTGAGATTAACACTGAACTCTGGTCCTCTTGCATTCACCTCTGGAATGCTAGAATTACAGACATATGCCACCACGTTACACCTGCATCAGTTGTAACAGCAAGAAATTCGAGAACCTGGAAACAAGTCAAATGTTCATTTATACAGTAACTTGTGGCATATCCATAAAATGGAGTTCAATACAACAATGAAAAATAAACTGCAGCCAGTCAATGGATGAATCTCACAAATACTGCACTACAGTTCCATAAAAACCATAATGTCAAGTTCAAGTTCGGAAATGCACACAGATGCAGTAACACATAAAGATAAGTAAGAAAAGCATTGGCCCACGTCAGGAAAACGGTTAGCAAAAGAAAGAGGAAAGAGGTATGAAGAGTGTCAACATTTGTAATAATGTTCTATTTCTGATCTGGGTGATGGTCTCTCAAGTATCTGCTCTGTAGTTATTTATTATACTGCACGTTTTGTACACTTCGGAATGTGTATTTTACATTAAAAACAGGCATAAGGGAAACATCAATATGGAGTATTTTCACTATCAGAATATTAGTTATTCTGAGACCGGTGGTTGTAAGACTGCTTAGGGAAACCAAAGCCCTAATATGACATTTACCAACTCTTAATGAACACGACACACAAAAAGACTCTTCTTACTGGTTATGGTCATCCACTGTATCCAGAAAGGCAACCCAAATGCAATCAACAAATAGTTACTAAAAGTCTACCGCTGACCAAAAATATGTCAAAGATAACACATCAAAGTCTAGACAGTGGACATGAAAGCCTATGTCCCTGGACCAATACAACCGTCCAGCTACACACCTTCCTACTAAGGCTGAAAAAACGAAGAGCCTATGGCAACTCAAGGCACACACCAAATCATCGTCTAGTTCACCACTTTCAGAGGCTTCTCACAAGAACCGGCTACTTGGTTTTGCCAAAAAACATGGTTTCTCACGTTTTCAGCTGGGCAGAGTTGCCATAGCAAGGACACTAAGTCAAAACATTGACCCTAACAATGGTGATGATGTGAAAAATGGCCTAAGTGGCGTCAAAATTCGCACGGAACCAAGGAACGCTCAATCTGGGATCCAGGGAGCAGAGATTTGCAAACTTTCAGAAATTATACCCAAGATTTTCTATGTACTTGTATTTTCTCAGATGAGAATCGACACCTTGACAATTCCAACCAAAATGGTAGAATTGGCACTGCTCCCAACAAGGTGACTCGTTTTTTTTTTGTTTGTTTTTGTTTTGGAGAGCCAGGAAAATGAATGTGGTCACAGCTAGCTATCTGAGTTGGAACTGGGAGTCCAACTCAGATTCACATTAGACTTATGTTGTGAATGCCCGCCCGATACTCACTCTCAGTTCTTCGAAGGCCTCATCGAGTGTGGCCAGCTGGTGGCCCCGGTGAGCCCCAATGACGGGACACAGGACACAGATGAGCTGCCTGTCTTCCTGGCAATAGGTGCTCAAATCCAGCCCATGGTCAGGACACTTCCTCTTGGCCACTCTCTCCGCTTCCATCTCTATTTCGGGGTCAAATTCGCTTTCTGCCTCAGTTTCTCCCTCTGCCTCGGACTCTCCTTCTTGGTTGTCTTCCTCCGCCTCGCTTTCCTGCTCATCCTCCATCTCTTCCTCGCTGTCGTCTTCTTCTTCACTCTCCTCCTCGCTCTCATCCTCACTGTCTTCCTCCGTCTCGCTCTCCTCTTCCGACTCACTGTCCTCCTCCGACTCGCTCTCTTCTTCCCCCACCTCGCTCTCTACCTCTCCCTCGGGCTCTCCTTGGGCCTCGACGTCTTCGGGGACCTCGTCGTCCTCGCGGGCAGGCGGGGTACACGCCTGGGCGCCATGGACGTACTCGGCCAGGCGGTGGCTAAGGAACTTCTGGCGGTGCGCGTCGGCGTGGCGGCGGCAGTAGCAGAAGCCGCAATCGCGGCACACCTCCTCGGCCCTGGGCGCCTCGTCGGGCTCGCACTCGTCACACGTGCCGTCGGGAGGCAGCTCCTCGCAGGCCGCGCCCACTCCGGAGGCCATGTGGCTGCAGGGCCGCGGCCGAGGCCTAGCGGCTGACGTGCTCTCCGCCTGCACCGCGCGGGGCCTCCGCACGCACGCCCGCAGGCTCCCCGGGGACCGCCC
>NW_004949096.1:8498415-8508857 GCF_000317375.1 Microtus ochrogaster | reverse complement strand
CCGCGCCCGCCGCGCAGCTCAGCCTCCGTGGCCCCGCAAGATCGCGGCCGCCGCGGACCCGCGCCGCCCCGGTTCCACTTGCCCCTCGCCGTCAGCGGCCTCCTTTCACTTCCTGAGTCACTTAAAGCGGCAAGAGCCTTTTTCTGCGTTTTCCCGCGGGGCTGAGCATCCCCCCGGAAGGAGAAGCTCCAGCGCAGGTTCTCTCTCACCAAGCAGAAGGCGGTGGGCCCCGCCTTCCCCACGCCCTCCCTGGAGGTGTCAACCTGACCGAAAACCACTAGCCGGAGGTCCCTGAGGACTTCTGTCACTGGAGTGTCAATCTGTCCCCGCCCCATTACAGTCCTAGGATTCTTCAAGGGACCAAGGCCCGAGGCTCTTTATCAGCCTGACCCCGCCCTCCTGGGATTACTTTACAGCCCCCAAAAGGGCTGTGTTTGTTCTTCCAGACTCCAGGAGTCTCAGAGTCAGGCTGAGCAAACAGGCAGCGTTTTCGACCCAAATACTAGGCGTCGCGTTGTTAGCAGAGTCTATTTGCATTCCAGCCTCTTAGGGACTCAGAACCTCTGGGAGGTAGCTGTGTCAGGTGCAGGGAGGTGCAGAGAGACCGTATTTATGAAATGAGATTTCAGCTCCCCCATTTACTAAGGGCCTCTAGATTCAGACCTGGCTCCAAGACAATGGAAAGGGGCCGTTGCATGTTTAGCAAAATGCCCCAGACTGTGCTGGATCATTATGTGGTGTTTTCAAAGCCTGTTTTAGAATTTTATTCACAAAGTCCCTAAATCCTAAGACCACCACTTTGTATTCATGGACAAATTTATTCACCTTTCTGTTTTTCTACTTTAAAAACAAACAAAAATAAACTATGTAAAATAGAAATAATGATGATATCTGCTTTGTAGGAATTTGTGGATTAAATGTAAAGGAGCCTACACTGTGATCACTAAGCTTTAATTATTATTTTAGCACAAATTGTAGTTAGCGCTGACAATGACCCTTTGAAGATCTTACCGTATCTTAAACAAGTAACACGTTTTGGCTGGCTGCTGGCAAGGTAGGCTTTCCCATCTCTACCCTCTATGGTTGTCTCTCCAGTAAAAAACAAACAAACAAACAAAAACAAACTTGTAATTGAGAGAGGAAACGGGACATTTCGATCTTCTGTGGCAGAGGAGAAGTGCGTCAGAAGAAGAGAAAGTAGGTGCGCACTTAATGCTACCTTTAATCCCACACATGGGAAGCAGAGAGCAGCAGATGGGATGTCTGAGTTTGAGGCTAGCACTGGCTACAGAGGGGGTTCCGGGACAGCCAGGGCTACATAGATCTTATCTTTGAAAGGAGTGGGGGCAGGGAAGGAAGGAGACAGAGACAGGTGGTCTCTGTTCTCTTTAGATAAGAGTGCTAGGATTTCCAGATCTCCACAAAAACATCTAGGGCTGTAGATTATGAACATTTTAAATAACGTTTGACGTCCCTTAAAATAATATATGTTTAGTCTCTGTGCAGCTGTTGTTAAATATATTTTTGGAAAGTTTGGAGATTTTGTTTGTTTTAAACCTCAGAACAATTCTATGGAATATTGGAAAAAATGGATTTGCTTTGTTCCAATTAAATTCTGTGCACATTTCTTGTTTCCTTAAACTATTTTCTCTGGAAATTACTTCCATGTCTTCATTCAGAACAAAGGTTGATACACCATTCTGGAAAAAGGAATTGGCCAATGTTCCCTCAAGCTTCAGCATTAGTAGATCTGTGAGTAGTGCCTGTTGCTTGGTGATTTTCATTTCCTTCCTCTGGCTGAAAATAAAAGTATTTAGACTTTAGGAGAACAATGGCATTGCATTTACAAAATCTTTGAAATGAAAATACATTTTTAAACGTATTTTTGACTGTGTGTGGTGGCATACACCTCTGGTCGCAGCTTCCTGGAAGGCTGAGGCTGGACAATTGCATATTTGCAAGTCTACCTGGAGAACTTAATAAGACACTGTCTCAGGACGAAAGTGTAGCTCAGTGGTAGAGTACGTATCTAGCATGCAAGAAGCTCTGGGTTCAATACCTAATACAACCCCTCAAAAGGACATTTATGGGTCCCAGAGTTTTGGGCAAGAGGAAGTAACATATTGTTATCATTATTATTATTATTATTGGTGCTTCTTAATTTCAACCTAACAAATTTCAACCTGACTGAGATTTAACATGTGCTACTTCGCAATTCATTTTTGAACCTTCTGTGGAGAAAGTCTTAGAGGCAAAAGTAAATAAAGTGTTAGAAAGAGACTTCGTAAAGGTCTGGTGACCTAGTCAGTGAGATGAGCTTCTCTACTTCTCCCCAGTGAAAGTAGAACCATCTAGTTCTCCAAGCATAGTAGTCTTTGGGAACATCTAGAGATAGCCTTATTTTAATCTATTATTTCATGGAAAATTACCTGTAAAATGTAGAAGATAATAGCCATCTGCTGTCTCACTTAATTCCCATGAGCCAGGAATCCAGGCATAGCTTAACTGTGTGTGGCGCAGGCTTAGAAATGTAAGCAAGGACATTGTCAATACTCTAAGCATTTAAAGGCTAATCTGCAAATGCTATATTTGCTTGCAACTGAGCTTGCTCACAGTGCCATTGGGAGGAGCCCACACTAATTTTATTGGACTATTTGACTGTCCTATTAAGAGAGCTGAATTTTCCCATGCCAAGAGAGAACATGGTAGAAGGCATAATATCTTTTATGACCTAAACCATACATTGTTATTTCCAACATAGACTATGGTCATAGATATAATATTGTTCTATCCAGTGTGGGAAGAACCTGACCAAGGGCATAATAACAAAAAAAATAAGTTTTGGGGAGCTTCTAGAAGGCTACCATAGTCTGCCTTTTGGTCTCCAGTGATCTATGTATCTCCTAGAGGTAAACTAGTCTCACCTTTTCTGATAGTAGACGTCTCTTCCCGTGATACCATCACTCCAGAGTCATCTAAACTGACTGCAGATATGAGTCTCTCGATACAATGTTTTAAATTAAGCTTCTCGAGTATAACTCCTGTTCATCTTAACACCAGTGTTTCTCAGGCCCCCAGATATAATGGTGAGATGGGCTCAGAAGAACTGGGATAGACAGTCTGCTCCAATGGAAGATAGGAAGCTCTGATGGCTACTGCTCCATCAGGATCCCTAAACCCAGCTGCATGCATGTAGGGTTAGTTCTTTGGTTAGGGTGTTCAGGTCTATTGCTGTGTGGGAAGGACTTCCCACAGTTCTTGAGTTCACCTGTTGGACTCTTAATTCCTTTTCTGTTTTAAGTAAGACATGTTTTAGGGGCTAGAGAGGTGGCTCAGAGGTTAAGAGCACTAGCTGTTTTTCCAGAGGTCCTGAGTTCAATCCCCAACAACCAGATGGTGGCCCACAACCATGTATATGGTCTACATGCAGATAGAGCACTCATATACATAAAATAAATCAATTAATTTTTAAAAGTTTATTACATGTTTGAAACAATACAGTATTGTTGCTTTGATTTATAACAATAGATTCTAGGAGGTCTGAATTCCACTTTAAGTTTTGCTTTTTCCATCCTTGCTTGTAATAATTTTAACAGTAAGTTATAAATACAATTCATTTTATTCTGTTACACAAAATTCATAGCTACAGATCTTTTCGCAACGAGCCTGTCTCTACTGAGACTGTCCCTCTGCTCATGCTACTGAGGCATATGCCATGGGGCATCTTTGAAGCCCTGTTTTCATCTGCTGATGCTCTGAACCCTGCCATGGGCAGTTTTGATTCTAAATAAAGGTTTGGACAGTTATACTCTCATGCCATCAGAGATGTTTGCCACATCCTGGACTTTGTCTTTGTCTAGAGGCCATCTCTTCATTTTAGCATTGTTTGCCACCTTTAGCTGGAGATTTTAAAACTAGATACTGTTTTTTGAAGAGTTCTTCCCTTGGTTTAGCTTCTCTTTGACGCTGCAAAGATATCAGGCCATACCTTCAACACTTTACCAGGAAATGACTTGGGCTACAATAGCCAATTGATTAGGCACACTTTCTATTTTCCACATCACTGTAGGTGACAGTGTCACTAAACTTTTGTCTCTATATAACAAACACCACTTCGACTTTCCACTAACAGTTTCTCTTTAAACTCTCCCTTACAGTTATATCAAAGCCCATTTGGACCCAACTAGGAGCTTCTTCAAGGTTCCAGTTTTTCACTAATATTCACCTCAATGTCCTGCTAGCTTCTCCCTGGTGTCCAAGTCCGAAACCATTCAAATTTTAGAGTTTTATTATGGAAGAACATCAGTAAAATAAAATCCCTACCCATGATCTCTTGCTGCATAATAGTTACTTCAAAACTTTGAATCATCTTCATGCTACTCGGCACACTTGGCACTGGCATTGTCTTTTCACAAGGGTTAACAACAGCTGTGAGGTATCTATCGCAAGATGCTCAGCAGGCGGATGTGAAGGATAGGGCACGTTGCAGCTGTGGCTCTTGTGAATGCATGTGAGAGTCTCAGAAATAAATGATACGTTTCTAACTCCCAATGTGTGTTATTATGTGGTCTTAAGCCTTTAAACATCTCATGGAGATCTCCTTCTGACTCCCCATGGCTTTCTGGTCCTCGGGACCTCCATTACAATAATTCAGACAATACACAGTAATACACAGAGCATAGGGTAGAAGAGAGGTGGGGTTTATTACAGAGGAAACTAGAGCCCCCTCAAGGGGTGTGAGTGGACAGTGGCCAAAGGGGCCATTGCAGGGCAACACAGACTCTTAAGGGGTGACTGCTGGGCTACAGCCAAAGAGAGCATCATGCTGATCTACATTTTTGGCTGTTTTTAGCCTGTTTCTAAAGCCTCTTAGACAGACAGCTTCGCCCATGGTGTGGGTTTCCTAGCCAGGTGACTGACGGGTCCACTTGGATTGATTCTTACACGAGGAAACAGTGGCTACTCCGCAGCAGGAACTTCACAGAGCTCCGTTACCTACTATTACCTCTGGGACAGTTTAGAATAACAGTGCCTCCAGTTAGGATGTAGGACTCAGATCTCATTCTTTTGACCTGTATTCAGGATCTATCAGTTTGGGCTCTTGGTTTTACCAAGCTGCTGGTTTTGAGGTAGAGGTCCATCCATCTAAACCTGCTAATACTTCTCTAGATACCTAACAATTCGAACTCCAACATACAAAGTAAAAATGAGCCTGGCGGTGGTGGCACACGCCTTTAATCCCAGCACTCGGGAGGCAGAGGCAGGCGGATCTCTGAGAGTTCGAGGCCAGCCTGGTCTAGAAGAGCTAGTTCCAGGACAGGAACCAAAAAAAGCTACAGAGAAACCCTGTCTCGAAAATCAAAAAAAAAAGTAAAAATGAGGAAACCTAAATCCTAGGAAGAAAACAAGACAAAAGGGTTAAGTTCATTTTGGCAAGCAGCAGCTATAAGAACTTAGCAAAGGTTAGCCCACCAAAGGGCAGCTGAGCTGCCATCCTGGCGGCTCCTAGTAGTATTACCCACTTCCATTCCCACCCGCAGCCGTGGGGTGATGTGTCTCCTCCTCCATCGTTCCAAGTAAGAAGAGTTAGGCTTAGTGTGATTCATTATGTAGCACAATTGATTCAAAAGAGCCTCTAGAAGTTTAAAAAGACAAGGAGAGCGTCAAAGTCCACTACTACTGAGAAAGTAGACGGGCCCTCTTCAGCTGGTCCCATTTTTACGTAATTAGCCGCTCATCTTAGCGCCTGATTTCATTTTCTCTAACAAGCCCCTGAGATCTCCTAAATCTCGTCTCTTCCTGTTATCGTATTAGCTGCTATCTTATCCTATTATGTCAGGACGGTGAAATACCACCCCTCCCACCTTATCCAGCCCCACCAAAACATAGAGAATGAAGCACTGGGGCCGGGCCTGACCCTGCTCCTCAGACGGCTGTTGGAGATGGGTATGCAGAATAATGAGGTGCTTGGCACAACGATCCTCTGAACATTTCATTTTGTTCAGTGCTTACACACAACCGTTCGGTTGAATGGTTCGCTGCTGCTTCGTGTGATACTATGACTTAAAAGCGAATATCTGCAAAATTAATCCCAGATAAACCCTGATCAAGATATCTCACAACATTCATTTACTATGTTATTTGCTAAAGATGCCTCGTTTTCCTAATCATCATTTCATTCACCTCAAGAATTCAAAACATTCCCCTGGCGCTTGCTCCTTCATTGTTCTCAGATGCGTTCTATAAATTACTTCCTAGTGAATGCCTCTATTTTGCCAGCGTGGAAACTGCAGGCCGGGGGAATTATATGAAAGAACATCCAGTCAATTGTGAGTTAATCTCTGACTTCCTCCCTGGTCTCAAGCCAGCTCCCTAAACCCAGGCTGATGCTAATTCTTTTTGTCAAAATGATGTTTTCAAGCTCCTCTCCTTGGAAATGCTTTCCTGGGGGGTGGTCTTGGCTTTTATCTGCATGGACTGCAAAGCAGGAAGACAGACACTTAATCATCCGTGAGATCGGCACTCTGGGAATGAGGGGGAAAAATCCCTAAATTTGCCTTCCATTTCTCTACTTGGAAAAGCAGTCACCTTTGGACTGGAACTAATTAAAGATTTTATATTTCAGAGGTTGGTGCACTGCCCTTGTAAATCAAGAATTATGAGAGCAAATCTCCCTGAGGCGTGTTCTCTCTGCTTATCTATTTATTTTGGAACTCGAGTGCAGGTAGACCAGTTATTTATACTACTCAAATCTAATCTGCCCTCAGTTCATGCAAAGCATCTTTCTTATTTCTTTCAATTTTAATTTAGCTTTATTTCTTCTTTATCTCCAAACTCTATTTGTACTCCCCCAAATTTCCCCAAAAGTTTCCCACGAAACTCTCTTCAGTGCGTTTGATAAATGCCATTGTGTATGCATGTGCCTTTTAAGCGTATATTGCTTTCTTAAATGTATGCATTAAATTTTACATAAACCTAGAACGAAAGAATTGTTTTACACAGTGCTGTGTTGTTAAAAAATCTCTAAAACTACAGTGAAACCCTGTCTCAAAAAACAAAATCAAAAAAAAAAACCCAAACAAACAAACAAAAAACCTTTACTCTCTGGGCTGAAGAGATGACTTATCTGTTAAGAGCACCTGCTGCTCTTTCAGAGGGCCCCATTTCAGTTCCTAGCACCCACATTGGGCAACTCACAACAACCTGTAACCCAGGTTCCAGTGGATCTGACTCCATTTCTCTCTTCCACAAAGATCTGCATACATGGTGCTCCTACATACACTCAGGCCCACACACATACACATAAAATTATATATATATATATTTGACATTTTTGTTTTTGAGACTGGGTCTCTCTGCGTAGTCCTGACTGTCCTGGAGCTCACTGTGTGGACTAACCTGGCCTCGCCTCTAACTCACAGAGATTCTCCTGCTTCTGACTCTTGCGTTCTGAGATTAAAGGTGTGTGCCACTATCCTCAGCTCGCTCTCGCTCTCTCTCTCTCTCTCTCTCTCTGTCTCTCTCTCTCTCTCTGTCTCTCTCTCTGTGTGTGTGTGTGTGTGTGTGTGTGTGTGTGTGTGTGTGTAGGTGTGTATCTTGAGCCTGGAGAGAAGTCTATGGGTTGAGAGTCATTGCTGCTTGTTCGGAGGACCAGAGTTTGGTTCTTAGCACCCTCATCAAGTGGCTGAAACTCCATCTCCTAGGAATCTGACACCTTCTTTTATCATCTGCATGCATTCACACATGTATACACACATGTACATGCACATAAAAGTAAAATAAATTTTAATAAAGTCTATTCTTTAACGATATTTGGCATTATAGCTAACTTTGTTATTTTTGTTAATATCATGAAAACTCGTCATGATACTATTTTTTAAGTGTTTTAGTTTTTAAAGATCAATAGTTCTTTGTGTGAATAGACTGTTCATACTTTTAAATTTTTATTTCATTTTCTGCTTTTTACTAGTTTTTGGATGGTTTCCTTGTACTTTCTAGACAATAACTCTGGTCATTTTAAACACTGCAAACATCATCTTTCAGTCTGCCACCTGTCCATTAACATTGCTAATGGGAGTGTCCATTCTGAAAAGAGCTTAGGTATTAATATGACCAAATCAATTTGTGTCTAAGAAGTCTGTCTTTGCCTCAAGATCATAAATACATAGACTGTT
This sequence comes from Microtus ochrogaster, assembly GCF_000317375.1. Lineage (NCBI taxonomy): Eukaryota > Metazoa > Chordata > Mammalia > Rodentia > Cricetidae > Microtus > Microtus ochrogaster. Next base: position 8,500,683 of record NW_004949096.1, on the reverse strand, counting down.
GTAGTAAAACACAGCTTTTGCCTCAAGAGAAATAAAAGATAGTTCATTCTCAGTAAAACAAGTGACCCTAGTCCAGGGATGCAGATTCAGATTGCCACACAGAACATGTTCTAACACGGAAGTGATTGCATAAATTTTTGTAGTCATTTAAGTTAAAAGCATCATAAATAAGACATTTTCTGAACCTACTGGTGGGAACATCAGGAAGTCTAGTTATATCAAGACAGGAACTCTCTGCTCAGCCTCAGATGCTGCCTATTGGCTCCTTCTTAGCTTTGGAGTTAATGGAAGTTAGTGGTTTGATAACTTACTACATTCCAAATGTTCTATCTGACAGCCAAAAGGATGTTTATTTGGACATACAGATGGGAAATGAATGACTTAGTTAAAAGAATTAAAGATAGCCCAAGTTAATTTTGACTCTGATTCTGCAACATCCCAGCTCGCCACGATTACTATTTTAAGCAGCCAGTCTTAAAAAGCTGTGTGAATCGTTAGCATAGAGCATGATTTTTGTTTGTTTGTTTTTCTGGAAACTTCCATTCACACCTCCAACATCTTTCATCTTTTCCTTTACTAAAATCCATCTTCCGGTCCCTTTTGTGCATGGTTGCATGGTTTAGAGTAGGAATCTGTATTTTCCTTGTAGGATGAGAAACTTGTCTAGTACAAGGGACCACAACAACATAACTAAGGGAAAAAGTAAGAGGTGGCTGTAGGTTAACTTATTCCTGTTATGCCCAAATCCACAAAGCCCTGCAAAACCCAACAAGGAAACCAAGAGTCCTGTATGTAAAAGCAAAGAGCCTTTATTTAAATCAAGTTTGCAAACTCAGTATCTCCACATGTCCAATGTACTGGAATAACCGGAGAGCCCCAAGCTCAATTAGAATTGAGTTTTTATAGTAGTAAAGGTGGGGGTGAGAGGTTTCTGAGGTTCAGGACTTCTGTTTGGCTGACATTTGTCTATGGGTCACCTAGTAAATGTGTGCTGGCAGGTGATCCTATCTACAACGGTTGGAATGCCAGGCTTTTCTTTTGAATGGTCTGTTCTTGAATGGGGATCGGGTAATCTCAGTTTGAGGTTCCTCCTGCAGCCAGGCATTATCTCAGGTTAAACTACCGAGACTCTGACCTCTTATTAAATTTATCAATGGCCAAGTTCTTCTCTGGTAGGTGATAATGGTTGGGAAAAAAAGAACTTCTTTTGGGTGACCTGTCCATATTTAGCTTATTATGGCTGCTCCCCATAATTCCCTCTCTCATGGTCCCTAAATGTGTTATGTCTTTAAAAACAAAACAGAGCCAGGAGTGTCGCTAGCACATTCTCATATCCAGCATCAAGCAGCATTCTTCTGTTTGGGATTGTCTCTCTGTGCTATCAGACGTACTTTGGGTCTCATCTGCAGTTCTTACAGGCTCGGAAGTCTCCTCGCCCTGTTCTAGATAACTGAAACAAACGAGGTTACAGTGTTCAGTCTCTGTCCTTAATTCCTAAAACTGCTCCCAAATGTCTTCAAGGCAGTAAAATACTGTCTTTTGCTATGGTGTTGAGGTTCCTTAGACTTCAAAGGCAGATCTCAGAGAACAAAATCAGCAATCTCTCTACTTGAGAGAAGAGACAGATCTTGTGATCTTTTGTTTTCCTTTCACCGGCTTCATTTTCTTTTCTAGACAGACAGCAGAAACTAGAAGTTTGCTTCTCCAAAATGGTTGTAGAAACTAAATACTTGCTCTTCCTTCTCTCTGCTTTTCTCTTGTCTCAAGGCCTACAAGGCTTAGGGACGGAATAAACGGGGGTGATGGGGAATGAAGAAAGAACAGAAACATACAAAAGCTGGTACTGGCTGGGCCATGCACTCCGATGGATATGTACTAACAGCAGCCAGAAAATTCAGATCGCTTATTTTATGAAGCATAAAGGAGGAGTGGGAGGTTTAGCTAACCTCAGGAAGCTTTGCAGGGTTAGACTTCAGTCATCCAGGGACTGGGAAGTTGTGATTGACATTTCCTGTGCATACACACTCAGAGCAGGGAAGGCCTTTCCACTCCCATGGCTCTAAGGCGTTGTGGTCTTTGACATAACACGTTCGTGTCATCAATGCATATTCCCTCAAGACTACATTGCCTCCCCATACAACTGCCAATATATGAGCTACCTTATCTAATAGAGCTTGTTAAACATCTTCTTCTTCTTCTTCTTCTTCTTCTTCTTCTTCTTCTTCTTCTTCTTCTTCTTCTTCTTCTTCTTCTTCTTCTTCTTCTTCT
>NW_004949096.1:8495331-8498255 GCF_000317375.1 Microtus ochrogaster | reverse complement strand
CTGAAACTCACTTCATAGACAGGGCTGTCCTCAAACTCAGAGATCCATCTGCCTCTTCCTCCAGAGTAGTGGAATTAAGGGCATGTGCCACAACCACCCAGCAGACAATCAGTTCTTAAGAGGCCCCCTCTTATGCCTGGGAGGAGGGAATGATGCACAAAGAGCCCAAAAAGCAACTGAACAGAGAGGACTCGTTGGGTTTCCTCCTCAGTCTACATGGATCACAGTAATAATGGCTGGCCTTACCTGTGCATAAAAGTCTCCATGAAGAAAAGGATAGGGTTCAGAGAGCATCTACAGAGTGTCACATGGATGTTCTCTGGGGAGGAAAAGGACCCAGGAAGAACACGGAAACTTCTTTTACCTACCCATATTGTAAGGAGCTAGACTGGCTCAAGATTGTCAGAGGCCTTAATGTAAGGACAAAAGAAACTTTAGTTTTGTGTCTTTGTCCAAGAGTGGACTTGGCAAGGCAGGTCTGACTGAGGCTGGAGCCTGTGCCTTGAAGGAGTCAAGGTTGCAGTTTCTGGAGACCCTACTTCCCCCTGGGCTATGGGTATCAATCCTAAGGCAACTGTGTCTAAGCTATCTGTGGTGGTTTGAAAGAAAATGGTCCTCAAAGGGAGTGGCACTATTAGGAGGTGTGGCCTTTTTGGAGGAAGTGTTACTGTGTGGGCAGGTTTTGAGATCTTTTTTGCTCAAGTTTCCCTCAGTGTGACTTTCAGTTAACTTCCTACAGCCTTCTGGTCAAGATGTAGCCAACACCATGTTGACTGCCTGCTGCCAAGCTCCCCATCATGATGATAACGGATTGAACCTCTGAAACCACAAGTGAGCCACCCCAGTTAGATGTTTTCTATATAAGAGTTGCTGTGATTTTGGTGTCTCCTCACAGAACTAACATCCCTAAGACAGCACTTTGTGTTCTCTTTGCCAACACTGTTTGATTTAGCTCTCTGCTAACCTTGGTGATTTCTCCTGCTAACAGTACATAGCAAGCTGTACTGTAAAATAAACTTGCTCAGCAGACATAGGACACAACTTGTATAAGAACTCATGATCCCAGCTTTTATCTTCTATATCATCTATGTTCTCTGTCTTTCCCATCCCTTGGCACCTCCCTCTCAGGACCCTATCACTGAAGAATGACCCACTGCTCCAGGTCACCATATATGCCTCACCGCATTCATCATTTCATCTGCGTGGGTTGCTTTTTCATTTCATTTTATGTCTTTTTCATACAGGGTCATGCGATAGAACCCAAGCTAGCCTGGAAGGTGAGGAGCTCCTCCTGTATTCGCTTCCTGACTATAGCCTCCTGGGATTCTGGCCATGCTCCTCTATACTCAGAACCTTTGAATTAGTATCCTTTATCATAAAATTGTAAATGTGTCGGCCTGAGTTCTGTGAACAACCCTAGGACATTAATCAAACTGACAGGAAGGTTGTGAGAAGCAGGATTTATAGCCAGCAAGCCAGACGCACAGGCAAAACAACCTGCAGCGTGTTGTCTGCAGGCAGATGGCAGTCCTGGGGACCGAGCCCCTAGGCCTGTGGAATAGGATTCTGTCTTCAGCAAGGTATCGGAATTATATTGAAGGACTCACAGCTGGTACCCAGAGTAGAACTAAGTAAGCATTTTCTTGATGTATGAAGAAAGTGCCCCTGCTCTTCAGATATACACCCCTAGTGCCAGACATGATCTGGATTGTGAAACAAGCATGGGAAAAACTGAGTAGGTTTCTGCCCTCCATACTGCAGTCTGAACAACTCTGCTGAAGCTCAGTTGTTGTAGCCTCGTCTGCTGAACACACAGATTGCACCATTGTCAATCCTAAACTGGGTGCGACATACAAGTCCTCTCTGATGTGACCACCTAACTTCCAGCTTCGTCTCTCTGTACTCCCTCAGCTCCAGGGACCAAGTCATAGCATGAGCTATATCAGATAATTGCCCAGAGAAGGTACTTCCTTCACTTTCTCATGAGAGCTCCCATGCCAAACTTTACAGTCAATTTGAATGTACAATAGTAGTATAGGAGTAAAACTGAAATTTTGCAATATCTACTTTAATATATTTCATTAAATATATTAAATATTTTGAAATATTGACTTTTGTCATTGTTATCTGGGTACTGTTCATTTATTTGTGCTCAGCTTGAATCCAGGCCTTCGTATATGCTAATTTTGTCTTCTACGGTTGAACTATGCTCGCAGGCCCATAAATTGATTCTTTTCTTCTATTTTGCCTACCAAATTTCGGGAAATGATTTTTTTCTGCTTTTTATGTTTGTTTGTTTTTTCCTCTTTTTGAAAATTGATTTTATTGAGCTATATATTTTTCTCTGCTCCCCTCCCTGCCTCTCTCTTCCCCTTCTATCCTCTCCCATGGTCCCAATGCTCCCAATTAACTCAGGAAATCTTGCCTTTTTCTACTTCCCATGTAGATTAGATCTATGTGTGTCTCTCTTAGGGTCTTCATTGTTGTCTAGGTTCTCTGCAATTGTGATTTGTGGGCTGGTTTTCTTTGTTTTATGTTTAAAAACCACTTATGAGTGAGCACATATGGTAATTGCCTTCCTGGGTCTGGGTTACCTCACACTCAGTATGATGTTTTCTAGATCTGTCCATTTGCATGCAAATTTCAGGTTATCATTATTTTTTCTGCTGTGTAGTACTTCATTCTGTAAATGTACCACATTTTCTTTATCCATTATTAAGTCAAGGGCCATTTAGGTTGTTTCCAGGTTCTGGCTATGACAAACAATGCTGCTATGAACATAGTTGAGCACATGTCCTTGTGGTATACTTGAGCAACCTTTGGATATATACTGGGCGATGGTGGCGCACGCCTTTAATCCCAGCACTCGGGAGGCAGAGGCAGGCGGATCTCTGTGAGTTCGAGACCAGCCTGGTCTACAGAGC
>NW_004949096.1:8487600-8494938 GCF_000317375.1 Microtus ochrogaster | reverse complement strand
TTTGATGACCAATTTCTTGAGTTCTTTTTATATTTTGAAGATCAGACCTCTGTCTGATGTGGGTTTGGTGAAGATGTTTTCCCATTCTGTAGGCTGCTGCTTTGTCTTGTTGACCATGTCCTTTGCTTTACAGAAGCTTTTCAGTTTCAGGAGGTTCCATTTATTAATTGTTTCTCTCAGTGTCTGTGGTCTCCTGTGCCAATGTGTTCAAGTGTACTTCCCAATTTCTCTTCTATGAGGTTCAGTGTGGCTGGCTTTATGTTGAGGTCTTTGATCCATTTGGACCTGAGTTTTGTGCATGGTGATAGACATGGATCTATTTTCATTCTTCTACATGCTGATATTTAGTTATGCCAGCACCATTTGTTGAATATGCTTTCTCTATTTTATATTTTTTTGCTTTTTGTGAAAAATCATGTGCTTGTAGGTGTGTGGAATAATATCTGGGTCTTTGATTCAGTTCCATTGGTCCTCCTGTCTGTTTTTATGCCAATACCAGGTTGTTTTCAATACTGTAGCTCTGTAGTAGAGTTTGAAGTCAGGGATTGTGATGCCTCTAGAAGTTCCTTTATTGTATAGGATTGTTTTGGCTATCCTAGGTTTTTTGCTTTTCCATATGAAGTTGAGTATAGTTCTTTCAAGGTCTGTGAAGAATTTTGCTGGGATTTTGATGGGCATTGCATTGAATCTATAGATTGCTTTTGGTAAGATTGTCATTTTTACTGTGTTAATTCTGCTAACCCAAGAGCATGGGAGATCTTTAAAGTTTTTGGTGTCTTCTTCAATTTTTTTCTTCAAAGATTTAAAGTTCTTGTCATACAAGTCTTCCACTTGTTTGGTTAGAGTTACTCCAAGACATTTTATGCTATTTGTGGCTATTGTGAAGGGTGATATTTCTTTGATTTCTTTCTCAGCCCATTTATCATCTATGTACAGGAGAGGTACTAATTTTTTTTGAGGTAATAGTATATCCTGCTACATTACTAAAAGTGTTTATGAGTTGTAGACGTTCCTTGGTAGAATTTTTGGGGTCGCTTATGTAATCTATCATATCATCAGCAAATAGTAAGAGTTTGATTTCTTTTCCGATTTGTAGCCCTTTGATCTCCTTTTGTTGTCTTATTGCTCTAACTAGAACCTCGAAAACTATATTGAATAGATATAGAGAGGGTGGATAGCTTTGTCTTGTTCCTGATTTCAGTGGGATCACTGTGAGTTTCTCTTCATTTAGTTTGATGTTGGCTGTTGGCTCGTTGTATATTGTCTTTATTGTGTTTAGGTATTTTCCTTCTGTCCCTTCTCTCTCCAAGACCTTTATCATGAAGGGATGTTGAATTTTGTTGAAAGCTTTTTCAGCATCTAATGAGATGGTCATGTGTGATCCTGACTCTTAAACATCACTACAGCCATTTTCCCCCTTGCTAACAGGCTTAAGTTGGCCTAAAGCCTCAAACCTCCCGCCTTAGCCTCCCTAGTCCTGGGAATTTCAGGTGGAGCCCACCACACCTGGCTGAGGCAGAGCCCACCACTCCTGGCTCAGGGCAGCTTTTTGAATCACCAAATGTAATTTATTTGCATCACAGCTTTCTATAGTGTTTATAATAGCAAGCTTTTTGAGGGTTGAATGATCAAGCCATGGCAAAGAACATTAAGTCTCTCTCTCTCTCTTCCTCTTTATTATCTGCCTCCCCCCGCCATATTTCCTTCATCCCCAAATGGAATTTTTCCATTTAAAGTAAACTAGCAAACCATCTCATAAAACAAGGTCACATGGAAGATGAGTTTGTCAACTCAGGCTTATGATTCCAGCACTTGGGAGAATGAGAGAGACAAGATACATTGTGAATAGTTCCAAGCTAGCCTGGACTACAGAATCCTGTTTGTTTTTGAGAATCTTATCTCAAAAACAATCCCCAAAATAAGAGCTTTGTTATTTTTGTTTGCTTGTTTTCTTTTCAATGAGATACTTGAGAAAATTCCAACATAAGAAGAGTCTTCCTTTCTTTTCCAGGGAAGAATCTTGCTTTATACATGGCTATTGGGAGCAGTTGAATAAAGACTTCCTAGGTGTGCCCCACCTCTCTGTTTCTGCCTTTCTGCCCTTGTGTTTGCAGTTCTCTCTCCTGACACATCTGCCTCATCTGCTCCCCAGATGCTGCCCAGCCCTGTGCTCCATGGTGCCTGCTATTGCGCTCAGTTTTCAGAAAGCTGCTAATGTGTTTTCACTTTTGTTCCATGACCTCGTCCAGGTCAAAGGATGGAGAGAGGTTAACCCAGTACCCTCAGCACCAATGATCATTCTTCTATCTATCTCTTTCTACAACTCTGGAGTCTGCAGTATGCCTGATAGGGTCAGGATACCCTGAAATAACAATGGAGCCTGTTGACACTTCTGTCAGGACACTGGGTATAGACCGGAAAAGTCCCAGGCAAGCTATCATGCAGTCATAGTACAGAGTGACAAGCAGAGGTGGCTTAGGTTGCTCATCTCTAAATACTCCTAGACCACATTTTGCCTTCACTGATCTAATGTGAAGGCAACTCCTGCTTATCCCTTCTTTCCTATCTCCATCCCCCAATCTTACTCAACAAGACTGTGCAAAGTTTCTAAACCAGAATTCAAGTCTCATCCTTTACCTCACACACAGTTTAAGGATGACAAGAGGGCTGGAGAGATGGCTCAGGAATTAAGAGCATTGCCTGCTCTTCCAAAGGTCCTGAGTTCAATTCCCAGCAACCACATGGTGGCTCACAACCATCTGTAAAGAGGTCTGGTGCCCTCTTCTGGCCTGCAGACATACACACAGACAGAACATTGTATACATAATAAATAAATAAATATTAAAAAACAAAAAAAGGATGACAAGAGCCCAGGAATCCTAATGCAGAGTAGGAAACCAGCGTGGGGGAGGGATGAGAAGTGGCATGAATAGAACGCCTCTGAGGGATGAAGACTCAAAGGCGTCTTATATTTCACTCTGTAGAAAGAGTCCTAGTGACTCACAGCAAATGTTCAGGAACGAAAAGCTCTTTGAAGATTCCAAACAGATCTCCTCTGACTTAATCCTGAAATCTATATCCACCCTAAGGCACCGTTAAGACACATGAGAGTAGGGCTGAAAAAGAAACGAGAAAGAAAAACCGCATCTGTTGGGAAGATGCCCATGAGAGCTAATATATTTAGGATTGTGCCAAGCACACAATAAACAATCATATAATGGAAGGTATTAGCTTTATGCTTATTAACAGAAGTTAAAAGAGCAACCATTGTATCCAATGAAACAATAATGCCAGAGGACAGAGAAGGAGAAAATGTGAGTTTTCATTATTATTTTTTGTTTGTTTTGGAGTGGGGTCTCATGTAACCTATGATGGTTGTGACCTGACTATGTAGTCAAGAATGTCCTTAAACATCGAATCTTTTTGACTCCTACGTGTTTGGTTTATCTGGCAGTGTGAATGAAGACCAGGGTTTCACACATGCTTGTAAATACTACATTGACTGAGCAGATACCACACTGACCTAGCTACATGCTCCATCCCACTTTTGATTTTTGGAATATGGTTCCATATAGTTCAGACTCGTCTCAAACTCATTATTTAGCTCGTGGCCACTGATCCTCCTACCTCCAACAATCAAGACCTGTGTCACCACACTTTCTTTTTAAGTTTTTTTCCTTTTGTTCTTTGGTTTGGGTTTTATTTATTTATTTAGAGACAGAGTTAACAGTACCGACTTTCCTGGAGCTCTCTTGCTTTATAGAATAGGCTAACTTTAAACTCACAGATCTGCCTTGCCTTCCAAGTGCTAGGATTAAAGGCTTGGGCCACCACTCCCTGGCTGGGGTTTTGTTTTTTAATTTATTTTTTTTTATTTTAAGATACTGGAGTTCTTGAGCTAGGCATGATGACACATATCCTTTAAGTTCAGCATTTGGGAAGTGAATGTGAATGACCAGCTTGAGCTACCCATTAAGTTCAGGACCAATATGAGCCACATGGCAGCCTATCTCAAGAACAAAATAAGTAACTCTCTCAGAACAGCAAGTGAAAGCCTAAGAAACCAGAGCTCCCACCAAGCTTTTACCTCTTTAGTGGACGTTCCGAGCAAGTCTTTGATTTCATCGGCTTCACTGGAAATGCGTGGAGCCGGGGGCTTCCACTTCACCCATTTCTACGCCACACAGGCCTCCAAAGTCTCAAGATTTAAAACAATAATGAGCAAGGGTTTCTCGGGGTCTTGTGAACCAACAGGACTCAGTTGAGCAGTCCTGCTCCCTGTGGTGTTGTCTGAGGCCACTCATGCAGCTACACGCAGCCGGATGCTCAGCTGGGAACACCCAAGATGCCGTCCCTCGCGTGCTTGGCAGCTGTTCGGCAGCCTTGGCTCTCTACTGCGTTCATTCTTGTTTTCTGGGGCTATTTTCCCTCTGCGCATCCCCTCCGGTAAGATAACCTCTTAATGTGGAATCTGGAATCCCAGAAAGCAAAAATGGAAGCTTCAAAGCTCCTTAAAGCCTAGGCCAGATGTCACGCATACTTCTCGCTATAGAAGTATGTCAAAGAGAGAGGAGGGCAGCCAAGAATCAAGAAGAGAAGAAAGCCTCTTCCAGAATCTGTTCAAAGTTACTCTGCGAAAGGGCACGCATGGTGGAGGGACTGGAATGAAGAGTTTTAGAAACAGTTACCACGTCCACATGTGGGAAGGTTCGTTTTCACTGTCAATTTGACTGGATTTAGCATCTTTAAACTTGAGGATGCAGACCTTCTGGGTGATGGTATTTCCAGAGAAGACTGGCTGATGGAGAAAGACTCACCCTGAAGGTGGGTGGGACTATCCTGTGGAGTGGGCCCTCAGATGGAATGAAATTAGGACAGGTGGAAGCTAAAGGTAGGAGGCTTCCCATTAATCCACTTCCCGGTCTGCTACCATGTGTGCTGCCCTGTTCTGCCATGGCCTCGCTAGCATGAGGAACCGAACTTACTGAATCTGGGAGCTAAAACAAATCCTTCCTCCACTGAGTCATGAATGCAGGTACCACGTTCCAATGACACAACAGTAACTCATGCAGCGTGGCCATGTGACTCTGGTGGTCCACATTGTACTTAAACCCCTGGGGTTTACTGTAAATTTTGCTATGCTTTTCCCATAGAGGGCCTAGGAGGTCCAGGCCTCATGCCCTTCCGTGTTTGGTTCTGCTCCAATAGACATTCTTTGCATAATATTTATCCAGACCCTCTTGGCCCCTTTGTGGTATCCAAAATACCCAACATCCCTCTGGATATTACTGGCTGTAATCCCTTTGTTGTCTTCCATTATTCCTTACAAACCAATAAAATAAGTCTTCTGGGAAGCTTCTGGAAACTATTTTTTTTTCCTGAGCAAAAGGAAGGAGCATATAAGGAGAAAGCCCTCCCTCCTTCCCTCTCTCCCTCGGTCCCTATCTCACTCCTTCCATCTCTTCCTCTTTTGCATCTTACCAAGGGGAACAAGCTGTGGAAGACATCTTGGAATCTTGGAGGCAAAGCTGAGAGGTCACAGAAGAGCTTGTCAATCCCTGATATGACTAATCTTCAGATTTAAGCAACCCAGAACTGCCTGCCTCTGGATTTCTTGCTATGGGAGATAGTAAGTCCTTGTATGGAGGCAAGTCTGTTTCCTGCTGTCTTACGTACCCTTCCGGATCTCTGTGAGTCCTCATAGTTCTAGAGATGCTGCCTCACTGCTGAACCCAGAGCTAAGCAGAGAGCATGTGTGTTTGCCTGAACACAGTGGTAGCTTCACAGATGGACCAGAGTCTCTAGCAGAGTCAATGAGGGGGCACTGTGACTCTCCTTGGATTTTTGGAAAGAGAAATTCGCTTGTTTCTTTGCTGGTTCTAAAAGCTGAGGGAGATGCAGGTAGGACTGTTTTGATGCTCTTTGCACCAGTGTGCTAGCATGAAGAGTTCATTCAGAGGAAGACAGGTCCAAGAGAGAAAAGAAAGCTGAGTATTGCCAAGTGTGGTGCTGGACCCTGCATTTGCACTACACTAGTGTGCTTGCCCTTGGGAAGTGAAGTTGGGAAAATTGGAGATTAGAGTCTCTCTCAGTGAGTGCAAAATTCAAGGCCAAGCTGGGCTACCTGAAACCCTGTTTCAATCCCTTCTATCCACAAAAAGCTGGTAACTGATAAGATCGCTTAACTCCCAAATTCAGTGCGCCCTGGAGCCCTGGAGCCCTGGAGCACTGGAGCACTGGAGCACTGGAGCACTGGAGCACTGGGTTTGGAGCAGGTTGTCCTGACACCTTCTGTCACTTGCTAGGGCAGACTCCGAGCTGAGGAGATTTATACACACCAAGCATGCACTAAGCTGCCACTTGGATTTTTAAGGTACTTTCTGAGATTTTATTCAGAATATCTATTACTCCTTTGAGCTCATCCAGACCAATAGTTATCTTTGACATTTATAATTAGACAATGTCTTGTTAAGAGGCTTTGCAAATGACTCTAGGTTCAAATCCTAGCTCTGTTAATGATTACATCTGTGACCTTGAATTTTTAAGTTCTAGGATCTTTTGCTTTGATGTGTTTAAAATCAGGGCTATGACGTTTGTGATTCATTGAGTGGCATCCTGAAGAAGTGGGCTCTAAAGCCAGTAAAGGAATACACTTGCCAGCCAGACCAAGAGCAAGCAGACAAACAGCAAAGAGCTGCTTTCTTCCATGTCTTTTACATAGGCTCCTGCCATAAGGTATGGTCCAGATTAATCATAGATCATTCTACCTCAAAAGAATTAAAGATGGTACTTTCTACATTAAATGATTTTTTTAAGAAAAATCCCTCACAAGTGTACCCAGCCACTTGGATTTTAGTTAATTCCAGATGTTAACAGCAAGAATAGCCATCACAAGTCTACCCCTTGTCACCTTGGTTCACAATCATATCTCAAATGTCATGCTTAATTTCCAAATGAAAGTAGTAACTAGGTCATGATTAAGCTTAACGTGATATAACTATCCCATGTACAATCACAAAAGCATTATATATTTAACCAGGTCACGATTATACCTAAGATAATATAACTAGCCCTTTTACAAACACAAACCCACTACTAATTTTAGATAAGTGGTAATGTCCCTTGAGGGATATTCTTTAAATATCTTAAAACTTAAATATGATAACACTGATATTCTCTTGATGTTACATTATATGATGTAGTTTGAATAAAATGGACCCCATAAACCGATTGTGGTGGTACACGCCTTTAATTCCAGCACTTGGGAGGCAGAGGTGGGCAGATCCCTGTGAGTTGGAGGTCAATATGGTCTACAGAATGAGTTCCAGGGCAGTCAGA
>NW_004949096.1:8484735-8487325 GCF_000317375.1 Microtus ochrogaster | reverse complement strand
AGAAAGAAAGAGGTGTTGCCTTGGAGGCAAGCTTTGAGATCTTTATGCTCAAGCTACACCCGGGGTGGTGCACATTTCTGCGCCTGCGGATCCAGATGTAGAATTCTCAGATGCTTCACCAGTACCATGTCTACTTGCGTGCTGCCACGTTTCCCACAATGACGATGATGGAATAAACCTCTGAACTGTAAACCAACTCCAATTAATGTTTTCCTTTATAAGAGTTGCCCCTAAATCAGGTAGTGGTGGCACATGCCTTTAATCCCAGTACTCAGAAGGCAGAGGCAGGTGAATCTCTGTGAGTTCAAAGCCACCTGGTCTAGAAGAGCTAGGTTCAGGACAGGCTCCCAAGCTACAGAGAAACCCTGTCAAAAAAAAAAGTTGACTCTGTCAATGTGCCTCTTTACAACAATAGAAACCTTAACTAAGACATAGGAGAGAGGAAACAAAGCACACATATCTGTATAAACACATTCTTAACAAAATGTGACGGAAATATTTGTTTCTGCAACTAGTCAGGTGGCTTTAGTTAGTATTTGTGATTCACTTCCTCTATGACCCATTCTGTATTTCCTCTGCCATCAGCAAGCACCTCAACAGGTCTTGGTTTTGTTCTTGGAGGAGAAACCCATACCTTCATCCGTGAAGGGTCTTTGCTCTTTGTAATCCATCCTGGATTGGGTTGTTGTCATTCCCATTGACTCTAATCACAGGACAAGGCAGCACGAAGAGATGCCCTAAAGGATCTTCTATTCCCCAGACATAATCTTTCTTCCCTCCCTTGTGGAAAAGGCAATCCAATTTCCCTTGGTTATCTAGACCAGTCTCTCCTCCAAACACTTACTCCTTTCTTAGCCTGTTGACTTAAGGGCATCAGAAGCCCAAAGTAGCCAGGGGAAGTCTGAGCTTTCAGTTCAATAAAATATTAATTGTGGATCCTTGCAGGAGCATTCCTTCCTCAGGACCCAAAACTTCTAGCAAAACTTAAAGTGTCAGGAACAGAAAACAAAACTTTTTATTTTTTAATCCCTTGATTCCTGGGCCTGTGCATCCTGGCTATAGAGGAAAAAAAAACTGTACCATAGTAGACAGTGGTTCAAAGCATATATTGCCTTCTTGAAAATTCTGTTCCATCCCTCCAGGCTTCTGCCACCTAATCGGTGATGTAACTGTGTCTTCAAAAGACCATGCAATCTTTCTATCAGGCCAGCTGCTTCAGGATGATGGGAAACATGGTAAGATCAATGAACTCGATGACCACAGGCCTGCTGCCACATGTGTCTGCCTGTGAAGCAATACTGTGTGGGGTGCCATGATGGTGGATAAGGCCTTCTATAAGCCCACAGATATTGCTTTTGGCAGAAGTGTTGCATGCAGGGAAGGTAAATCCCTAACCCAAGTAAGTATCTATTCTAGCAAGGACAAACAAAGCCTTGTCCTTTCCACAGAGGAAGTGGCCCAATATAGTCAACCTGGCACCAGGTTGTTACCCCAGGGAGTGGTACCATAGCTGGGGTTCAGTGTTGGTCTCTGCTGTTGGCAGAGGCTGGGTGTAATATGTTAAATGATAAAGAGAAATTAAGGTTGCAAACAGAAGGCTACTAATCAGCTGACCTACTAATAAAGGGAAGCTTATCCTGGATTACCCAGTGGATCCAATGTAACCACAAGGGCACTCAAAAATTGAAGAAGGAGCTTCTTCTTCTGGAAAACACCACATGGCGATGACACTGGTGCAGTTGGAGAGCCCGGAGGATCCGGGTTGGGGTGGGGGGCCAGGATTTGGAGGCCATGGCGGCTTCCGTGGAGGATTTGGCAGCCGTCTTAGGGGCCGTGGTTGAGGCCATGGCCAAGACGGAGGCTGCAGGGCAAAGCTGAAGACAAGGAGTGGATTCCCGTCACCAAGCTGGGGCCGCCTGGTTAAGGACACGAAAGTCAAGTCCCTAGAGGAGATCTACCTGTTCTCCCTGCCCATTAAGGAGTCTGAGATTATTGATTTTTTTCCTGGGAGCTTCCCTAAAGGATGAGGTTTTGAAGATCATGCCCGTGCAGAAGCAGACTAGGGCAGGCCAGCGGACCAGGTTCAAGGCTTTTGTTGCTCTTGGGGACTATAATGGTCACGTAGGTCTGGGTGTTAAGTGCTCCAAGCCACTGCCATCTAAGGGGCCATCATCTTGGCCAAGCTTTCCATTGTCCCTGTGTGGAGAGGCTACTTGGGGAACAAGATTGGCAAGCCCCACACTGTTCCTTGCAAAGTGACAGGCCGCTGTGGTTCTGTGTTGGTGCTTCTCATCCCTGCCCCCAGAGGCACTGGCATAGTCTCCGCTCCTGTGCCTAAGAAGCTACTGATGATGGCTGGCATTGATGACTGCTACACATCAGCCAGGGGCTGTACTGCCACCCTGTGCAACTTTGCCAAGGCGACCTTTGATGCCATCTCTAAGACCTACAGCTACCTGACCCCCGACCCCCGGAAAGAGACTGTGTTCACCAAGTCTCCTTATCAGGAATTCACTGACCATCTTGTGAAAACCCACACCAGAGTCTCTGTTCAGAGGACCCAGGCTCCAGCTGTGGCCACCACATAGGG
>NW_004949096.1:8481184-8484522 GCF_000317375.1 Microtus ochrogaster | reverse complement strand
TCTTATACAAGAAAAATAAAAGTGAATTGAGTCTGTTAAAAAATTGAAGAAGGAAATATAAAAGATAGAGTGATACAATACAAGAAGGACTTACTGTATCTCTCTCACCTTGATGATGAGGAAAGCGGACCATGATGGGACCAGGAAACGGAAGTAGTCTCAAAAGACGGCACCTTTATCTTTGGGGTAGCTAACAACTGCCCATTGGACTTAACGTGCACTCAATAGGAGGGAGTTTGTGCCCAGTACTATAAACACCTACGACTGGAGATGTCATAGACATACAAGAGAACCTACTACTACTACCGTGTTCCTAAGCCAATACAATTTCTAGTTATATCCTAAGAATCTATCCTTGTACCCACAGCTAAGTGTAGCTCTCATGCCTCATCAATGAAGCATCTTTTTCTGCAGCAGTTGGAGCCAATTACACAGCTTAATGACCAATCAAAATACAGCAAGTAAGTGATCATGGGGTGTTCCATCTCAGTTGGTACATCTGCAGTCCAATCCCTATACCTAAGACTTAGGGGGAAATCCTGAAGGAATGGGTAGAAAGGTTGTAATAACCAGAAGACCAGGATACCTATGATGTCTAAAGTTACAAAATAATCCCATCCTAGTTTAGAATTATGTATAACAAAGGGTTATTTATTTAGGGGTAGACTTACAGATCACAGTCCTAGATCACAGTAGTCTGTATGAACAGGGAACAGGAACCAAATCTAGCAGCTGGAAGCAAGAGAATGAGCTTTACAGCTTCATTTACAGTATAAAAGATCATGCTCAAGAGGGCTGGTATCTTAAAGGCTATTGGCTGAAGAGCTCCCATAGCACCTCTCCCTTTTGTTTAAATAAGGGAGTTCCAAATCCAATACAAAACTATATACACTAGGAACAGATATCAAGTATAAGATTAGAATTATAACTAGCATAAACAATATTAAGCAAGGAACATATGCTAAATATTTTAATAAACATTTTATCCTAAGGAGTATAAGTCTTGCATTGGAAATGACTTGTCTAGATCATAAGAGGACAATGGTAACTATGACTATCTAATCTTCAACCCCATCAAAAGCCTGAGAAGGGACATAATATTACTTGAGTAGGCAGGAAGTACAATCAAACAGCTTCCAAAATGTACAGTATATGATAGAGACAACTGGCTGCCTGAGCAAACACCCAAAGTATCATTTGCAATGTTGAAGCAACTAACTTTGGCTAAAGCCTAGAGTAACTGACAGACCAGTTTTAGAGGCAGGAAAGTTTTCAAAACAGTCTTATCCTGTCTTGTCAAGGTTTGGCAGTCTTTTTTCTTTTTCTTTTTTTTAAGTTTAATTTTATTTTTTTCCTCGTCTAATTCTTTTTTTTAAATTTATTTATTTATTAAAGATTTCTGCCTCCTCCCCGCCACCGCCTCCCATTTCCCTCCCCCTCCCCCGATCAAGTCCCTCTCCCTTGTCAGCCCAAAGAGCAATCAGGGTTCCCTGCCCTGTGGGAAGTCCAAGATTTTTTCTTGTATCCTCCTTGTCTAGTATGGACATTGTGTACCTTGTCAGTGGTCAAGGCATAGGCAGTTCCTTGCCCAAAGGCCAGTTGTGCCAAGAAGAAAACAAACTCCAAGTGAAATGTCTTTGGTGCTCAACACTCTCTCAGGAATAGATTGGTGCTGCCAGGAGCAATTGTGTCTCATGTCAACAGAATCCTAAGTTATTTAAACACCATGTTCTACAGATTTTTGAAGTGGTTGAAGGTTACCTATCTATGCAGAATACAATCTCTATTATATCTAATTAGTCTGGCTAAAAGTATAACAAACATGAATGACTATTGGTAATACTTAATATCTATATAACTTAATGATTAAGACTTCATATCAGAATACCAAACAATCTTTAAACAATTGGGTAGTAAAGGAGGACAATGACCTCAAAATGCAAACTATGTATAAATATTTTGATCAGAGGAATGCTCCCACAACATACCTGCTATAGCATAATGTCATTTAGATAGGACAGGGAAACTGCACCCATGAAATCTCAACAATACAGTCCCTGAACAAGATCTGCATAGTGGCAATGCCAGTTGACATGCCGGTGTGGATGGAGGATATTTCACAAGACTCCGCCCATAGAGAAAGAACCAGGCAGTCAATGATGGCTTAGAAAGGGAAAAATCAGCCTTTCCAAGGACAAGCTCCTTGATAGACTATTCAATCTGAAGCACTCAGCCCTAAACACATAAACATATGAGCAGCACTTAAAGAACAACATTAATAAAGAAGATAGAAAAGCCAAGAAAGCAAATTCTTACTTGGACCCTCAAAAAAGACAGATAGCTAAGTTGATTGACATCCTGAGCTCAGCCAATGATGCCTAAGGCCAGACACCTTCATTGAGTCTCCCTGTGGCTTGATACCAGGGTCGTAGTCAAGAATGTAGCAGACATGACCCTACCCCCAAAGGGTTTATAAGATGGCTGTTCTGTGGTAACTAGCTCTTTGTGAAAGCCTGTTGGTCAATGACCACGGTGCTACCAAGAGTTAGAAGGTGCAAGTCAGGACAGCAATCCAGCAGGAGTGTGCAGAGAACTATGAAGAGAGAAAATTGCACAGCATCACTCTGTCTGTTACAGACTGCATGTTTATGTGCCGGCTAAAACAGTCATACATCAAACTCTTAGCCATCAATGGGATAGTATTAGGAGATGGAAACTTTGGCAGTAAGTAGGTGATGCCGATGGAAGCCTCATGAATAGGATTAGCCACCTTGTAAGAAGAGAGATTCATGAGCTTACTATAATAAAACACTACATGAATATAGCCACCTGCCAAGCAGGAAGCAGGCCCTTAACCAGTAAATGGATCTGTGAGTACCTTGCTCTTGGGATGCCCAGCCTCTAGCTATGGAGCTATGGGAAACTTCATTAACAACCCGCTTGCTCTCAGTTGGGCTTGTCTACAATTTTACTTTCTTCTGCTTTATCCCAAGCAGTTTTTAATAGGCCTCAAGTATCTGTCCTTTGAAAAATTCCTTTGGACATTTTATATTGCTCAAAATATTATATTAGGAAATATCTCCATAAACTTAAATAATGAAACATTCATTTATTATGCGTTGGATACTGTGCTAAGTCAGACTCCTGTCAGCCATATGAATTATGTTTCTGTCTTGTCCATTTATAGGCAATGCAGTTGAGGCTCAGAGCAGTTTCGTTACTTGGGCTGAGAGACGACTTGTTGTTAAAGTGCTTGCCATACAAACACAAATATCCCACCACCACTTAATATGCTTCATGTATGAGCTCTTGCCTATGATCACAGCTCCAGGGAGCAA
>NW_004949096.1:8478458-8480604 GCF_000317375.1 Microtus ochrogaster | reverse complement strand
CCTCTACACATTCAGTTACAGTGGCACTGCCACATCAACAGGCCTACACACAGTAACAATAAATAAAGTTGAATTAAAAAAATTAGATAGGAAATGATTGAGGAAGACTTCTGAATCATTCTCTGGCTTCCACACATACACAGACATGCATGCAAACGCATGGCATACATCATTATCTTTTTATGTTAACATTTAGTTGCTTGTTCACAGAGCCAGCAAATGGCAGGCATAACACTGGACTTCCGAGCTGTGTCCTTGATCGCTGTCACAAAGCAAGAGCAGAAAAGGCACAGAAAAAGAAAAAGCCTCTATTTTCCTTTAATTTTTTTTGTAGACCGTGGCCCTTAGATAATATAATTAATGTCTGTTTTGTTTTCATCCCTGAGCTACTTAAATGGTTATCCCCGGAGTCAGTGATTTTTTTTAACCTCCCAGTACTTTTTTCTTTTACAAATCCGTCTCTAGAATTTTAATCATTCTGGGCTCACTTCTCTGACAGCTTAACCACCGAGAGGAGAATTGCTTGGAATTGCAATCACAAAAGTGCCCTGAAAACTGAGAGAGAGAGAGAGAGAGAGAGAGAGAGAGAGAGAGAGAGAGAGAGAGAGAAGCAGCGCAACGGCCCCTAACTTTTATAGTACATCTAGTACATCTGATCTACACAGGAAATTAGAAAACATCACATACTCATATATTTACCTGGAAAAATACTTGAAATGAAATGAAAAGTGAGATTTACAGTTATTTAGATTTTGATTAAAAATGTTTATCCCTTATCTAAGGCTCCAGGACACTGGAAATGAAGGAGCAGCAAGAACACTTACTTTATAGAACTTTAATGACCTTCTCGTATTGTGTTATATTGCTGTTTCTTAAGCCTGTGGTCAAATACAATAGCTTTATTAAAGCTGTGATTCAGTTAAGAAAGGTGAATGAACTCTTCTGCCACGGGAGGTGAGGAATGGGAGAAGCCAGTATTCTAGGAGAAGAAAACCCTTCCAAAAGTACAGAAAAATATAGGACACAGGGTGGTTTGCCAGATGGGCTGGGGTGTGTTCTGCTTAGGCAGTGCTTTTCTGAATTCACTGATAAAAAGGGATATTTAGTTACTGGTCCATACTATAAGGTGAAGAAAAAGGAGGTCTGAGGTTGTTGCTTATGTTGTCCCAAGTTCCCATGTGTGATGGTAATAATAATATAGTATAATTACTACTACTACAACAACAAGAACAATGCTCACATTTGTTAGTCATTTGTAATGGACCAGGTGTCCTAGCCCATTTCTTTCTGTATTTTCAATACTTCAATATAAGTATACATTGTAAATTGAATAAATTCTCATCTGTGTCCCTCTTCTTTCCTTTTCATGCTCCTCCCAACTTCTGTAAGTCTCCCTCATTCCCCTAGACAGTTTCTTTTGTGTCATGTATGCATTTGCATGATTTTACATGTTTGTATAAAATATAGGAACCACAAATAAGAGAAATACATAATACTTTTCTGAGCCCACGTTAATCCACTTAATACCGTTATCTCTAGTGAAATCCATTTCCCAACAAATAAGAATTTCATCCTTCTTTATGATCAAGAAAAATACACCATATGCACATTTTTTTTATCTATCCTCTGTTCTTTGTTTGTTTTTGTTTTTGAGACAGGGTTTCCCATAGTTCCTGTGAGTTCTAGCCCACTTTAAAAATCAAGGCTGGCCTTGAATTCATGATTCTCTTGTTTATCTTGCCCAAGTATTACAGGTGTGAGTTACAACATGTAATCCACTTCTTACACCATCCAGAACAATCTCAAGATACAGATACAAGTATCACTTGTATTTTACAAGTGTGGGAACTGAGGCAGAGAGATTCACTTGCCTAAGCTTACTCTAGTGACAGAACTGTGATTTAAACTTATATTTTAGTCTATGTACTTGGCAGGCTGGAGAGGTGGCTCAGTGGTTAAGAGCATTGACTGCTTTCCCAGAGGACTCAGGTTCAGTTCCCAGCACCCACATGGCGTCTCTCAGCCATCTATAATGGGATCCAATGGCTTCTTCCTTTAATTCCAGCACTTGGGAGGCAGAGGCAGGCGGATCTCTGTGAGTTCGAGACCAGCCTGGTCTACAAGAGCTAGTTCCAGGACAGGCTCC
>NW_004949096.1:8463428-8478358 GCF_000317375.1 Microtus ochrogaster | reverse complement strand
TAGTCTATGTACTTGGCCACCATTATGTAGCTAAACACAACGCACTGCTTCCCAGCAGGCCCTGTGCCAGGCACTTAGGGATGGGGCGGGAGTAGAGTGAGCCCTCTTGGAGAACCAGTAATCTCGATGCAGCCTGAGAAATGAAGGATTTGGAAGGAAATTGTTGTGGGGCCTCCAAACTAAAGCAGTTCTGGCTCCTTTGAAGGGAGAGAAATGAAGCAATTTCAAAGGGTAGGAAAGGTGAGGGGTCAAGACTAAGCCACATAGCTAAGCAATATAGAAAGGCAAGCCTGTCATTGCTAAAGTGACAAAATAGAATATCGGGACACATTCCCCACAGTCTCACACAGTCATTATGGAAATTAGCTGCTGTTATTTCTGAGACATTTTTGTTAGCATGTGAGGGACACATATATCATCACGAACAATTACTGATGTAATAGAATATGAGAAATCGAGACGTGGGGGCAACTCTAATCTTTGCCAATTTACTTAACCTCTCCTTCTATTGCAAAGTAGAAATATTAGCAGTATCTGCCTCGTAGTGTTCTCGCAAGGTGTAAGATGATAGCAAACCAGCAAAGTGTTTGTCATAGTACACTGGAATGGAAAGAGACTGATGGAAGGCCTTCTCCCTTCTGCCACAGCACTAGGTCTCGGTTGTCTTGAGAGCCATATAATATTTATCTATGAGTAGAACCTTTGAATTCTAGTCGTTGGATAAATACTTACCAGGCATGTGCTCCGGGGAGGATGCTGTAGGCTAAAGATATAGGAGGATTTTCTATGGGCCTCATGTAGCTTATAGTTTGATGGGACTGGAATGCTAAAGATAACAGGAGCAATAAGGATGCAGCTGGAATTTGTAGGAGCAGATCTAATGCATTCCGAGGGATCAGAAAATGCCTTCCTTTGTAAGTGGCTGGTTCACAACGCCTTCGGGTGAGCGGCAATGATGGTCCACGTGGCCTGGAATTTAGTGAGGCAGTGGTAATTGATGGTGGATGAAGGCAAAGTGCAACTGTAGGTTTGTCATCGCTGCTGCAAAAGCAAGCTCCCCAGGTGAGAATGAGTCCAGCAGCCTCTGCTCCACTAGAATTCTCCATGTTAGAACCCCAAATGACAGAATTCTCTCTCTGTTCTTTTTATTTCTCTACTCTGTCAAGATTCACTAGAGAAAAAAAAAGACTTCCTAGTGTATCCAAATTGAAGGTTTATGAGGCAAGGACTTAGAAACTGGGGGTTGAGGAGGGTAACTGGAAAAGAACCAGAGAGGCAGCCCCTGACCATCTGTTCCAGAAACCCCAAAGAAAGAGATTCCTTAGGGCCCTCCTAGAAGCCACTGAAGATCACTCTGGCACACATGTCCGCTAATAACTACCTCAGAGGAAATAGCCTCTCCCGTTCCATGTCCCAGACATGGTGCCAGGCCAGAGCTTTGTCAGGCAGGCCTGACCACAGAATTAGGCAGGGAAGGGGGAACTGAGAAGTCTAGTTCCTGGCCTTTTTTTTTCTGAGATATGAAACATTTTTCCTGGAAAAAAATGCACTTGCTTTTATCTAGTCTAGGGCACACCTTTATAATACATTCCAGAGAAGAAAAATAAGCTAGTTAATCACAGTATTGCTCTCTCATCCACATGGGTAGGCATGTCCCCATTCCACAGACATAAAAATACACGAACACGTGGCTGGAAACAATCTCTCTTATAACTGATAGAAAGAAATTATATTAGAAAATGTTGGGGCCAGTGGCCTTTCTAGATGCTCATTTTCCCAAACAACACTTGCAGAGGAAGGGGGACCCAAGGCTGCAGCCTGACATCTGCTGAGAGCTGAGGAGCCCTGCCAATGGGAGTAAAATGTCTGTCTTACTTTTGCCTAGCTCTAATCCATCACCTTGATTCACTTCACAGGATTCCCCACAAGGATTGACGGGAAACTGCAGTTTCTCACAGACTCACAAGAGTCGTACAGCCGGTCTTGAGGTTTTATGTTGTTATTGTTGTTTTGTTTTGTTTTGTTAAGATAGTGTCTCTTGTAGCCCAGGCTGGCTTTGAATTCACTATGTGGCTTTGAATTCCTAATCCTCCTGCTTCTATCTCACAAAGGCTGGGTTTTTAGATATACACTACTGTTGTATGGTATATTGTGTGTGTTCTGAGAACTACAGCTTGTCTGGACATCAGAGGGCAGAGCTAGCCACTAGTTAACCACAGTAGCTGGGCAGTGGTGGCAGACGTCGCCTTTAATCCCAGCCCTCGGGAGGTGGGATGGGAAGTGCTGAGGTGGGTGTAGACGGGATTTCAGCCTTTTTGGATGCAGGAAGGAGAGAGGTAGGAAGCAACTGGTGGCTGCTCCCGGTTCTCTGATCTCCCAGGTTTTTACCCCATATCCGACTCCTGATTTTTTATTGATTAAGATTAATTAGGTGAATGTTTCAAATGACCATACCCAAATAAGTATGTGTCCACACACAGGTACAAGTACACGTGTGAGCGTACGTATGTGTGTGCACATGTGTGTATGCGTGTATGTGGATCAGAAGACCAACTCTGGTGTTGCTCTTCCGGTGTTATCTAAGTTTTTTCACTCTTGTTTTGCCTTGCACTGGTACTTCTCACTCCCCCCACTAAGCTGGTCCGGCTCTGCAGGGACCTCCAGAGACACACCTGTGTCTGCTTACCTAGCCCTGGGATTATAAACCCCCCACACAGCCAGCTTTTATTAATGAGCTCTGGGGATCGAATTTGGGTCCTCATAATTGCAAGGTAAGCACTTTGCTAACGGAGCCATCTCCTTAGCTCTAAATTTTAAAAATAAAAGAAAAAAAATTTAAAAATTGTAAAAGGCATCACAGAGATGGAAAAGTGGAGAAACCAAAATCATCACCTAGAAAATAGGCCCAAAAAATGCAACAAATCTCAAAATCTCTTCTTCCTATCTGCTGCCAGGTAGGAATTTTTCCATTTCCTTTGCCTGAGGTTGCTGTCTTCTCTGCCAGTTTGTGGTCCCTTCTTTTAATCTGAATCCAGGGGCTTGGCTGGCACTCAGAGATAGAGTCTATGCATTATATATGGGGTCTTAGTATTTAGCCCCAAATCATGCAAAACCCCAAATAACAAACAGAGTATGAAGAAAGATATGGAATGTAGCTTCTTGGCTCTGCTTTCCCTCTCTGACATCTCGGGTACAATTTGTCCACATTCTGTGTTGTCCTTCCTTCTTTACGGCTCACAACATTCTGTTGTAGTATTCGGGGCACTTCTGGTATAGGACTGTCAGGAGCAGGGATGTTACAAATGTTCTAGCATTTGCCTCTTGTGACACATTTCTGCTGGGTGCTGCTGACGTAGTAGCGGATCTGAATATGTGGCTGCCTGAAGTAGATATCTTCTAGCCAGAAATGTTGAATGTGGGGCTGGAGAGATGGCTCAGTGGTTAAGAGCATTGCCTGCTCTTCCAAAGGACCTGAGTTCAATTCCCAGCAACCACATGGTGGCTCACAATCATCTGTAATGAGGTCTGGTGCTCTCTTCTGGCCTGCAGGCATACACACAGACAGAATATTATATACATAATAAATAAATAAATAAATAAATAAATAAATATTTTTAAAAAATTTTGAGTGTGGTGGAAGCTTCCCGGCTTTTGTGTCTCAGGGGATCACAACAGCACCGCCCATGAACGTTTTCAGAGAAGCTTCCAGATGTAGGCTTGAAGCTTGCAAATATTCCATGAGGAGGAAAATGACCGTATTATAGTAGATGAGGGGAGGGTGGAGCAGACTCATGATCTCTGGGCAATAAGGAAGAGTTTGGGGGTGGCAAATGCACGACGGCTCAGTGACTGTGTGAGAACTTTCTGTTAGAAGGGTTTCCCCTCCCTGGACCTGGCTACCGAGGCACGCCCAAAGTTCCAGCCTTCAGCAGCCTCTGTCAGCACCGCCGATAATGTCTACAGCTGTGGCCGCACATGGTTTGCATAGTGTTTTACGTCAAACAATGGGAAATCAAACATTTGATGTGAAGCCATGGCAAGCTCCAAGGTGGAGGCGGGGAGGGGAGAGACTGTGGCTCTGAGTGGCTGGCACCTTGTCAGACAGAATGTTTCCTGCGATGTACTTAAGGGAAGGTGTTGGTAGAAAGTCTCCTTGTTCTGTGGTGTGCATAAAAATGTTTCCCCTGCCTGTCTCTTCCCTCAGCTTTCTCTGCCCTTGCATGTTGATTTCATCTCATAAAGCAAAGCTCTACAAACGTGTTCTCTCTCTCTCTCTCTCTCTCTCTCTCTCTCTCTCTCTCTCTCTCCAATTATAGGAATAAAGCAAAGCAAAAAACAATTCTTAAAAAAGCCACCTGTCTGTCGACCTTCCCTTTAAAGGCTCACTTCCAAGGGCGGGCCTTCCCTAAATATTTGGTTAACAAACAAATGAACTGAATGCAGCCCACATCTCTGCAATAGAGAAGGGTGACATTGGGGATCCCATTCCATTTTGTTATGATTCTTAATGACTTAATTCTATGATTATCTTTATGCCCTAATAAAAGCGCTTTTAACAATTAGGGGTTGTCTCTCTGCAGTTGTATTTTAAGCTAATTAGACAGCATCTTTTAACAGCTTCCACTGTCCATTAATGGTGTTGTGGGGAAGAGTGGCAGGTGAGTCTGTTTACAGTGACAACGGCTGTCTGCCTCCTTGGTTTTGTTTATGGAGTGTGTGTTAGCTTTGTTTTCTCTACTCATCAGCATCAAAAAAACTGGGAGGGACGATAGGCCAGCGGGGCTGCAAGAATGAGAAATTAGCTTCTGTGGTGAGAAGAAAACAGTCTCTCCTTCTTGTCTTTTTTTGTCTCTCTCCTCTTTTTTGGTCTTTTTATGTTGTTGTAACCAGCATGCTGCAGCAGCTTTATGGGCACAGTAGACAGGAAACCATGCTCCTTTTTTGGCAGTATTTGGTTGAAGAGGGAAAGGTCTCAACTCCTTGTCACTTGCCGGGTCTTCTACTTTTGGGGAAAACTTTCTGTTTGTCTAAGAAACACATTTAAGCACTCACGCCCCACAAATGTGTGAATGCCTAATATTTCGAGAGTCGAGCCTGGCAGGTGGAAACAGGCCCCTTTGACACATCTCTATTTATTGTGTTATTTTCCCCAACAAAGGCTCAGATGCTAACTAGCTTTGTGAATAATTTGTGGATAGGAATGTGATCATTTTTCTAAGTCAGCCGGTGGGCTCAGTTCATTGCACTCCCCACCTAAAAATAAATTCTCCAGCTGACTGAGAACATACCGATACTTGCTGCGAGTGAAGCAAACTTATGGGGACCATTAAAGTGCCAGGGCATTGGAAAATAACAGTGAAGTGAATGCTGATTTGCATTTATGTCATAAAATAACTTGTCACCTTCAATTTATCACAGTAATTGGTACCAGAGGAGAATGTGTGATGCTTATACTTGGTTCAAAGCCACCTTTCCTCGCCTCTCGGTTCCGGCCTGGAGTGGCAGTGGGTGTACTTCAAAAGAGAAGGGGTCTCAGACCTTTTCTCCCTACCTTTGGAATCTGAGGGATGAAACACATCAATATATGCAGAAAAATTAATAGCTGTGATTGCCACACGTGGTGTGTTTCTTTCATGATGGATGCCATGCTGAGCAGTGCTTTTTAGTCTTTACTGCAGCCAGGTTTCACAACAACCTAGAAATTATGTTCTGTTGTTGTCTCCGTATCACCTAAGCAAATGTAAGGCACGTGCCAGTGAAGTCACTAGCTCAAGGTCACATAGGCAATAGGTGGTAGGGCCAGTATTTGTGCCCATGAGGCAAGACCAGGAATCTATGACATCAGACACTTTGCTGAGCTGCTGCCTGGGGTGCAACATATTAAGGCCAGGCCACTACCTGGGAACACATTCTCAAGACCTTTAGATCTATGCGCAGGATGTAATGAGAATAACCCAAGATTAGACCTCACTACCCAAGAGAGACACCTGACAGGGACAAGTTAACCTATTCCAACCGATATTAAGGAACTGATCAATGGTTGGTGGTTTTAGTGAAAAGTGAAGGCATGGTTCTCTTGGTTAGAACAGACTGCCTTAAAGTCTGGGATTCCAGCTCTACAGAAAGCAATTCCTCGCATCTACATGAGGGCAGGTCTCCAGCTCTCTTCATTCAACTATTATCAGGGCAGACGGTATATTTCTATGAATTACGAGTTGTAGCTCTGATGATTTCTAACCTGTTTCTAAGCTCAAGTCTTCCACGTTTCAGGAAGGAGGTCACCATGGCTCCGTCGACTGGTGTGTGAGCAGCTTGCGAAGCCCATGCATGTTCAGCTTTTGGGAGTATGTAAATCACGCTGCATCTGACGACAGGCCAGGGTTAGCTCTTCCCTCTACCACTGCTCTGGAATCTGGCCAACTCACTCTACTTCTCTCAAGTTGGATTTCCTCTTCTGTCAAAACAAGCTGATGAGACCTCCCTGAGGAGCAAGGAGAGTCAAGTGTGCGCAGTTAGTTAACATTGATAGGACACGGAATAGATGATGTCACGAGTACCCGTGCTGTCTTTTATCTGGCTTATGTTTTGGAGGGAATCTGTTATGTGCACTATGCTAGGTCTTTTTTTAATGTTGTAAAATATACAGAACATAAAGTTTGAACCATTATCGAGGGCAGTGGCCTCATGGATACACATTGTTGTGCAGCATCATCAGCATCTGTCTCCAAAATGCTTTCCACATCCCAGATGGAAGCCCTGTGCCTATCAAATGATAACTCTTTATCCCCTGCACTCCCTGGCCACCACTTTTATGCTTTCTGTCTCTGGGAGCCTGACTAATCCACTTACCTCATATAAATGGGAACATAGAATATGGGTTGAACATGTGTAATCTAGAAATCTAATATCGGAAATGTTCTAAAGTCTGAAACGTCCTGAGTACCAACCTAATGCCACAGGTGGAAAACTTTACACCAAGAAACTTCATTTTATACTCAAAATTATGAAAATAGTTGTATAAAATTATCTCTAGGCTATGCATGTAGCTATGTAGGAAACAGAACTGAATTTCAGTTTTGTGTGTCAGTTTTATCCCCAAGGAATCTCATTTTATCTATCATCCATTTGTCTGTCTATCTATCTATCTATCTATCTATCTATCTATCTATCTATCTATCTATCTATCTATCTATCTACTTCCTCATCTACAAATATTTCCCTAAAATTAAAAATTCACTTCTGGCCCCAGCATTTCAGATAAAGGATTCTCAACCTAGATTTGTCCTTTTCTTTCTTACTATTTTGAGACAGCCTCTCACTTTGTAGCCCAGGCAGGCCTGGAACTCACTTGCTATCCCACGCTGGCCTTGTCTCTCCATTTTCCTGCATCATATGCCCAAGTTCTTGGGTCATAGCAGTGTGGCAGCACACCTTGCTCTTGTCTGTCTACTTGTGCCTGGGCTATTCCACTTAGCACAATGTCTCCACGGTTTGCCCATGTTGCGGTACATGGCAGACATTCTGTCCTGAGGGCTGATGGTATTCTGTACTGCGTGTGCATGCCCCATTTTGTTCATCTTTGCATCCACCATAGGCATTTGAGTTGCTTCTACCTTTGGGTTGCTGTGACTAGCGCTGCCATGGGACCAGTGCGTAAATACCTGTTTCAGTCCTGGCATAATCCTTGTGTGTGCAGACCTAGATGCGAGATTACTTATAGATCAATTCTATGCTTTGTCTCTCTTTTTTAATTTTTTCAGACCAAAGGTGGCTTTTGGATACATTATTTGGACTAGAGGTGATATTGAAAGGCACCCTGTGAGGTTCTCAGGCATTCTTGCTAGGCTATTCCATCTAATCAGGTCAAGGACCTTGCCATGAAATCGGGAAGAGTGTTACTCACTCATTTGGGCTCTCTGACGCCTACCTCTCCTCCCAGTTACAGGTGACAGATTGCCAGAGCAGGAGAAACTAATCCCAGAACAGGCAGCAATACAGTTTAAAACTGTTTTGCTATAGATATGTGTCTGACTGTGACACTTATCCCACCCCCAGCCCACCTCCTCCTTTCTCTGCTGGAAGAGCTAAGGCAGGCACCCAGGGGTGTGTTAACCCTTCCAGATCCAGCTTCAATGACTCCATGCAAGTGTTTGATGCTTCAACAGCCCTGCCTCTGAGCAGCACGTTAGCCAGAAAGCTGCCAGTCACTTGATGACATCAATTGTTCTGTAACTGACAGACACTGAAAAGTCTCATTATCACCAATAACAGGAACACCTCATCCATATCACACCTGTCAAGGCAGTCAGGCTGGGTCACCTGTGTATGTGTGTGCAAACCAAAACTGGCTCTTGCCTTCCAGGCGAGGAGACTCCTGCACACTGGTGACTGGCCTTGCCTGATCAGCCTGGTCCCCAGAGGGAATTGCAGAAAATCAGAAAGAACAGCTCTTCTGATGTTACTTTGAACCTGTTGCCGATCTTGGCCCAGGTGAGCTGGTTGGAGAAAGGGGATAACTTTGGAAACTATAAGCCAACGGCAGACAGTTAGGAGAGTCCTCTGGACCGTGCGATCACAGTTGTGCAGTGGTCACTTGGCAGAGGCATCTTCACGAGGTTTTCAGGCAGGGCTTTCTAGGAAAATCACTTTTGACTGCAGTATTGGGAGACCTGTTTAGAGGCAGAAGTCACTGGGTGTGATGTAGAGATCTTGGGGTTTGGTAGCAAATGGACTGGGGTTTGTGTCCACGCAAATTGAGTATGGAATGGGGGGGGGGGCAAATTAGTTAACTTTGGTGTGCCTGGTTTTCCATGTGCCCTGATCTCGATTAGTTTATCACAGTGATACATTTATTATTCAAAATAGCCAAGATATGGAGCCAGGGTAGAGGTCCATTCATGGATAGGTGGATACAGAAAACGTGGTACAGATACACAGTGGAATTTTATTCAGCTGGTTTTGGTGGCATACCCCTGTAATTCTAACACTTGGAGTCTGAGGCAGGCGGATCAGGAGTTTGAGGCCATGAAACTATCTGGGTCTACAAAGTGAGACCCCCTACACACCAAGTTTAACTATTGGTGTGTGATACATAGTATACACTCTATAATTATTAGATATTACTGTTTCATGCTGCTTCCATCTTTTTAATGTTAGGTGATATATAAAAAAACCCAGAATGTATGGACAGAATATAAAATTTACACTCAATTATAACACATCTGTGCTGAATCTTCCTGGGAGCAACTGGCAGTGTCATTTCTGTCAAGATGTTTGAGTATGATGCCACCTTCCACATTCTGGAAGCAAGAAGCCTTTTCCTAATCTGATCCTACCTATCAGCATAGTGTCACGATTGAGTGAGTCACCTCTGGAGTCAATTACTAGGGTTCCCATTGCAGCACTTCAACCTCCAAGTTCTAATCTTTGAACAGTTTCTGATTTTCTTCCCGCTTCTGGTTCCTGACTTATAAAATAGGGACAAAACCTGTATCTGCCATTTAGGTTTGCCTAGCATGGTACTCGGAAGGAGGCAAAACATGTAAGCAAGGTCAGTCATTTTACTAGCCTGTCTTGCCAGTGCACCTGCTGTAGGTAGAGAGACAGTGTCACACTGGACCCGGGTCCCAGCGGCCCGAGTGTCACATAGGAGCTGGATCCCAGCATGCGCCATGTAGAGGCCAGAGGACAACTTGAAGGAGTCAGTTCCCTTCTTCCACTCTGTGGGTCCTGGAAGCTGAAGTCAGGTCATCAGGCTTGGATACGGACAAGTCCCTTTACCCGCTGAACCAGATAACTGCAGTAACAAAATCAAACCGGGCAAACATGAGGAACAGGGAGATTTAATAGCAGGAGGTGGAACAATCACAGGCTTAAAGGGAAGTGAGTGGCAAGTGGCTTCAAACAGACAGGTCCCAGGTAGCTGCACATAATTCTAATAGTAGGGACCTTCCTGGCCTGGCAACTGTCTCATAGTTCAGAAGCAAAGTCTTAGGAAAGGACAATGCAACTGATGAAATTTAGTTCCTATGCTCCTTGGTGGCCAAGAAGCAACTGGACTCTGGATTCAATAGAATTACAATTGGATATTCGCAGGCAATCTGCATATCTGGAAGAAATGGATGTTGTTGGCCACAAGTGTGGTAAATGTTCATCTTATCTACCTTCTTAGTCCACATGGTGGGTGAGTTTACGTCGAGCATGTTGTGGCACTATCACCAGGAAGTGTTCTCTGGGGATAACAGAACCCTTTTTTTTTTTTTTTTTTTTAAGATTTATTTATTTTGTTTACAGTGTTCTGTCTGCACGTGTCCCTGCAGGCCAGAAGAGGGCACCAGATTTCATTACAGGTGGTTGTGAGCCACCGTGTGGTTGCTGGGAATTGAACTTAGGACCTCTGGAAGAACAGTCAGTGCTCTCAACCTCTGAGCCATCTCTCCAGCCCCTAACAGAACCCTTTTAACTCCATTTTCTCTTGTCCTGCCCAGAGTGATCAACACACCAACGGCTTTGATGACAACTCCTCAGAATCTCCAGGGATCTATAATCTTGGGATGGCGTCATAGGATGATTTGTTTTCCCATAGGCCCCTGCACATTTCTGCAGACTCCAACCAAACCCTGGGGAAGGTCTTCTGTACATCTGTCAGGGGCATTGCTGGGCCTCCCAAGGTCTTTGCTGGTTTGTATTGCTTTTCCTTTCCACTTCTCATTGTGATCCGTTCTGGAGGTTTCAGTCTCTCTCATTCATTCTTTTTTGTTTTTCTCTGTCTTCTTCGCAACAGTGCTGCAGATGATGGCCTTATTTCTTTGCCACATTGTGGTGGCTGCAGAAACTGTCACTGACTTTTCTGCTTAGGGGGGAAACCTGCTAAGAAAATGGCACGAGGAGGACTAAGTAGCAACACTTGCCCCGCACCGGCAAAGACAGATGGAATATGCCTGATACTGGGTGACAGGAGGGAGGGGACTATGGGGTAAGCCTCTCATGAGCAGCAATGCACAGCAACAAAAGCACATAATGCACTGGAATAAGATTATTATTAAAAAGAACATTTTTTGTTATGCAACCATCTTTGAATTGGGTGGACCCAGGTGGAAAAGAGGCCACTTATTCTTCTTGTTCTTATCCTCCTGGACTGTGTCCTAGGAATCAGTTGCCAATCTGAGCCCTCTTAGGGGGCTACACATTTTCCTAAGTGCTTTCACATGTGCTGACTTCTTTATTAGTTTCTCTTCTCAATGCTGTGACCAAATACAGGACAAAAGCAACATAAGGAAGGAAGGGTTTATTGTGGTATGGTCTGAGGATACAGTCCATCATGCCAAGGAGTTCCTAGCAGTAGGAGCGAAAGGCAGCTGGTCCCATTGCACCAGCAGTCAGAAAGGATGGAGAAGGGGGGTGTTGCTGCTCAGCTCCTCACTCCTTCTTTATTCATGGAATGGTGTCCCCCACATTCAGAGTGGGACTTCTCTGTTCTTTCAAACCTTTCTAGAAGCATCCTCACAGACACGCACAGGGATTTGTTTCCATGGTCATTCTGGATTTGTCAACTTAATGATTAAGACCAACCATCACAATTTAGTGAAGGTAGTTTTAGTGCTATTTCTATTTTTGGATGATGGTACTGAGGGTCAGAGACTATGGGCAACTTGGCTAGGGTCACAACTAGAAAATAGAAGGGGGATTGATCCCAAAACAGCTTCTCTAGAACTCACCATTTCACTGGTATACTGACTAGAGTGTCCTGATCAGATGAGGGACATGGTGTCATCATATCCTGCCCCCTGGGCTTGGCCCTGAAGAAATGCCTGTTTTCTTGAAGTCTCAAGTTCTACAGTTCCCTTTCTGGTCCCCCACATTGGCCTTCTTTAGTATCTTATCAGCAGGTGCCTTCTCCCAGGCTCTCAGACAAGAGTTCTTTCTGATTGAAAAGCTCTCCCCTCCCACTTTTCCCCTCTACGTCGGCTGACTTTTGCTCATTGCTCTGCTCTTTGTTTAAATGCCACATCCTTCAACCTCCAATGTGAGGTTGTCTCCTATTAGCACTCTTACAGGGCCATGTATTTTCCTGCCATTCCATTTATTACAGTAATGATTTGCTTAATGTCTGTCACCTCTACCAGATCCCACACTCCAGAAGATGAGAGACCATGTCTTCCTAGTTAACTACTTGCCTCCATCACCTAACACAGTGTCCGACCGAAAGCAAGCATCTGAGAACTACTCAAGCCATAAACAGCTATGACCACTGCGCATTTGCCCAATAAACAAAGCAGAAAAGATTGGGGTATGATGACTGTGTCACAGATCTTTACTGTAGCGTCTCATATGCGTGGGGTGCTGTTCAAATTGTAAAAGAAGAAAATAGAACTTATTTTAGTGCTGGGGCACTGTCCAAGAGAACCCTCAGAACGTTAGACCATTAGGCATCACATCATTGGACAGTACAGGGAAACTGTTTCAGCAAAGGGGTTTGCAGGGGCTGGCAAAGGTGCTTCGGGGTGGTAGGCATTGGATAAGTGAACTGCAAGTATTTCAACAGTGCCACAGCAACATAACTGTGCTGGTCGTTGCAGAACATACCTGGGCCATAACTATCCCTTGGAAAGAACCCCATAGGGATTTCACACTGGGCACCAACTCCTGTGTTGCTACAGCAGAATCATCGGACAGCTTTTGACAGCACTAGTAATGTGTACAGGGTCACAGTGTCAGAAAAGGCACAAACTATGCAGAACTGGGTCAAGAGCATGACTTTCCAGAGAGACTTTGTATGAGTCCCAGCTTCACAGGTGGAGAAGGAGAGGGCCACACAGCAATTTTTTTTAAAAAAAAATTTATTAGCTCAATGCCTTGAGAAGTCAAAAATGCTTAACCTCCCCTTTCATTAGCATTTTTTTTTTATTTTGCTAATAGGTCACTAGAGAGGGGCTCACGAAACCATGAAGCCGAATGTTCTGCCCTGGAAATGAAAGGTTGAGATTCAATCTGTGGTGTCCTTCGCTCTGTTTTCTTTGAGAGGTTGGCAGCATGAGGTCTTCAGTGTCACAAGGCCAAAGATCAAATGGCGGAAGCTGGATTTTGCATCCCTGAGAGCTGCGGCAGAAGCAGGAAGCTGACTGTCAATGAAAAGTCATTTTCCCTGGGGTTACTTGACCGTCCTTTCATCCCAGACAAACCTGCCGAGACAATGGCTCTTTCCTCTCCAGCAGGCGTCCTCAGGACGTGAGCTCTGCTGCTGGCTGAAGGTCAAGCTGAGGGCTCCACGCACCCAAGGCAAAGGCTGCTTCTTGGGCAGCTCTACCAAGTGGTGGCTCCCCACCCCCCACCCCCGCCCCAGCCCTTAGTCCCACTCTGACATTTTCTCTTATATCTCAGACTTCCTAGTGGCAAACAGAGCAGAATTTGTTATTGACTCCCAGGTCACTTGTTTCATGAATTACTTCAGGTCAAATCCTATTAAAGTAAATGTTTCCGTGGTGGGGAAATCTCTGAATAACCAAACCAGGGCTTCTAATCTAATCCCCAAGTAAAGACCAAACTATGGCAATCAGGATTTGATAGCAGGGTTTAGAAGGCGCCCAGGTGGAGTTTGCTTCTAGTAATAAGACGAATGACTTGGCCTAAAAACCTTCCCTCTCTAACACACCCATCAGTGTTTCATAAAATACAGCAACCATCTTTTCAAATGCACAGCTCAACTCATAAAAATGTAGCGAAATCCTCAGGGCCTCAAAACAAAGGAAGAACCAAAGGCATAGTGACAGATGCAAAGTAAAAACGGGTCTGGGGAGGGGGGGGGAGCCTGATTTTAGCAAGTACATTATATTATTTAATGTGCCCCAGCAAAAGGGAAAGTTGGACTTGTCTAAGAGCACTCCCCAATGCCAAGACCCTCAAAGGAAAAAGCTAACATTTACAAAAGAAGATTGTTTCTCTTATCTGGACTCTGGCTTCAGAAAAATAATCTCTGACTCCACCCCCTGCCATGGATCCTCTTTATTTGTTATTTAGATTTCTTTTACCTGCTAGGACTTCAATTACCAGGTAAGATATTCAAAAGGCCCTGCTCTGGTTTCAGGTCTGGGGTTCCTGACCCAAGAAATAAAAGCATTTTGAGAAGTATTTATCTTCAGTTCAAACAAAACAAAGAATCTCACAGATAAAATCTCCCTGAGGATGAGTTTATGGCCTCAAATTGCAAAACACAAAGCCTCTAAACATCAGATTATGTTCTTTAGGAGAAAAGAGGAGAGTGTCTGGTTAACTTTGCAGTTCAGAAATATAACACACAATCATAAATGCAAGCATAGCCTAAATATTGCAAACAACATAAGGATATCAAAAACTGATTCACTGAATAGCTAAAATTTAAAGTTGACTCAGTGTCCTGCGTTTTATGTGGTGACTCTAAAAGGCAACAGGATTAGAGCATTCCAGAACTGCAGACACCAGAACTATCAGCTGCACACTTGTGAGTGACTAATGCAGGAAAGAAAGGCTTGAGATCCAAAGAAAAGAAAACAACATTAAAAAAAAAAAAAAAAGAAGACCTGGGAAAACAAAAACAAAAACAAGTAATTATATGGAACTAGAAGAGCAGTGTATTTATTTGAGTTAAAACAGATGAATCTAAACTTTAAGAATTGATTACATGGTAGCTTTGATGACTGAAGTGAGAACTCACTGATCAAGAGACAGATCTTCACACCCTGTGGACATCACAGAAAGGAAGAGAAGAAAAGATGTGAAATTGTTTGGGACATGGACAATAGAAAGATAACCTAGCTGGGCAATGGCAGTACACATTTTTAATTCTGGCACTCAGGAGGCAGAGGCAGGTAGATCTTTGTGAGTTTGAGGCCAGCCTGGTCTACAGAGTGAGTTCCAGAAAAGCCAGGGCTACACAGAGAAATCCTATCTAAAAA
>NW_004949096.1:8447450-8463148 GCF_000317375.1 Microtus ochrogaster | reverse complement strand
TTTTTTTAAACATTTATTTATTTATTATGTATACAATATTCTGTCTGTGTGTATGTCTGCAGGCAAGAAAAAGGCACCAGGTCTCATTACAGATGGTTGTGAGCCACCATGTGGTTGCTGGGAATTGAACTCAGGACCCTTGGAAGAGCAGGTAATGCTCTTAACCATTGAGCCATCTCTCCAGCTCCTCAGAATTTGTTTAGATTAAAAAAATACAAAGAGAGAAATTTTTAGATATGAGAAGCACATAATTTGCCTATCAAAAAAGCAAAGGCAATGGGCCACATATCGAAACTTCATATAGGAATTAAAGGGCAACAGAGACAGATGGGGAAACAAAGGGAAGAAAGAAAAAGCATTTTATACTAGAGAAATTTGTCTTTAAGACACAGCCCCTCTCCTCAGTCAGCCATAGGCGCACTTGGCTTCCTCTGACCCTTCCTTTCCAATCTGTAAAAGAAATATCCAGTCAGTGCTAATCCTCAGAGCTCTAGGAGATGTGTAACACAAAGCCTTGTTTGTTAATATGCAGTCAGCAAAAAGTAGCTATTAATATTATTGACAGTCCTAATTTCCCCCTGATATTAATTCCTGCCGTGCCCTCCCCATGCACCCTGCCTTGGGAAGATTAATATTTAAATGTATGTCATGTTGCAGACAACAACCTACTGGAAAAACTTAAACCACCTACTTATGGCTCCCCATCCTCCCAAGAGAAGCCTCAGAGCCCACACTCTCTAGTAGTCTGGTGCCCAGAAGAGCTACAGATCGTTTGGGGGGCACTACGATGGAAATCTCATATTTTACCCTCCCTGCTAACATTGCTCTTAATTTCAAAGACAAAAAAGGCCAGATTGTCAACATTCTTTGACCCCCCTCTAGGTCAGCTGAAGATGTCACAGTACAAAGTCACATTGCACGTTTCTCTACTGTGATTTGCTTATCACATCTGATTTCTCCTAGACAAGTTTCCATTTCCCGTCTAGATTCTAAGCTCCACAGCGGCAAATCCTTCACCTCTCTTGTTCACCAATGAACCCACAGCACTTGGCTAGGGCTGGAAAGTGTAAAGGCGGTTTACTCCGTCGGTAGGGAAATGAGCCTGGGGGCTAGGACTAGTACTCACCCTCCTGGGTAGCTGCCACGTGTAAGTGTTTTCCTAGAGCCGAAAGGGACTCCAGAGATGCTGTCATCTCCCCATGGCTTTTCCAGAGGAAACTAAGGAGGAGCTCAAGTGGAGGCAACTTCTGGAGTTATTATGGGGTGGAAATGAGATTCAAATGAGACACAGCCACTTTCCACAACCAGTGCCTCACTTTGATCGCGTTGCCTTCTTGAACAAGACAGTGGCCATGGATGTAAGAGAAAAATAAAGCAAATATCAGGTGATTCCACTGAAGGGAAATACCCAGAACATGCAATTTTATACAAACAGGAAGGTGATTGGAGGGCAGGGGAGGGGGGAGGCAGAGTTACTGCTTTGTGGTTTTATTTTATTATTTTTTGGAGATTGATGGAAAAGTTCTAGAAATATTTGTAAGTATGCATAATGCCATAAAGTGTACAATTAAAATGATTAAAATTGCATTTTATGTGGCGCATACACATTTACACGTCAAAGAAAAAAGACCACGGCTGTGGTCAGTCTCTTAATCTTACCTTTTCAGGCCATTTATAGAATGGGACAAAATCTTTAATGGATGTTAAAGAAAAAAAAGTCATCTCCAGGAAGCTATAAACAGCAGGCAGAGACAGCTGCAGAATATAGAGCCATTGGCTTAAAAGTGACATGTTTCTATTATAACCCACAATTTCTCAGCAGAGCCGAATCTGTGAGCTGGTACAAGAAAAATGAGAGCTCTATAAGCTACTTAACTTTTCTGGATGGGAAATAAAATAACTATTAAAACCATAAAAGATACCATATGGCACCCAAGAAAGGGGGGAAATAATTTTTGTGGTTGTTTCCTCAACAAACAATTAGTTGCTTAGTCTCCTAAAAAACAATAAAGTGCCATTAAGAGAAAAATTCAAAACTGCCAAGAAGACATATCTGAAGTGGAAATAGAGTTGAAAAGATAAATAAAATAAGCATTCCTTTGCTATATTTGGTGGAGTCCTGCAGAGAAAAAAAATTCCAGCTAGGCAGCATTGAGACATAGTTTATTAATGCAGTTTCCCCCACAGCAGGACACAGAAAGAGAAACTGGTAAAACAGTCGCATTAAAAAATGATGACTTTACATCTGATCTTTATGAATACACAGACAAGAAACTGTCCTCCTGAGCCGTCCTTGGGCTGCGTGGAGGCAGAGATGCAAAGAATTATTGTTTTCTTTTTTTTAAACTTCAAAGCGTTATTGGCTCATACATGCTCAGAGCAGACGAGACGTTGCCTCCCATGTTTAGAGGTATTTATGAAGAGACCCCACGGAAGATGCCGAGCGGTTCTCTCAGCTGCATTTTCAACGAAGCCCTTTCGCCTTTTTTTCAGTCTACAGAATTGAAGCCTTTTTGTATTCCCTTTGGGGGAAAGGCAGTGGGTTATAAACTGGTTGTAAATGGAATTTCCCCAGAGTTTGAGAGCTGGGAAGGAGCTTAGTGAGGAGGTAAACCAGGGTTTGTATTGTGTAGGTTGTACCCCTCTGATTGGTTAGGAAAGCAGTTTAGAGGGTTCCAATTAGCACTTGGAAGCTGAGAAAAAGGACAGAGCACAATTGAATAAAACATAAAAAAATGTGTCGCACATATTGTTTACTGAGACTTTTGTTTCTTGTGTGTGTGTCCGTCTGTCTGTCTTAGGTCACAATGTAAAGTATATCATACTGTGATTCAGGAAACTAACAGATTCGTCATGTAACTAACACCTTCTTTCATGTAAAAGAATGGAAGTCAGACAGGGGAGAAGAATGACTTTCTCAAATCAGAAGCCAGAAGGAACCTGGGTCTCCCGACTCCCAGAATCCTTTCCGTTAAACTTGATTCACCAAAATATGCTTGGAGGTGATTTGCTTCTGTGGAGGTTGGCTGTCAACTTGACAGGATCCAGAACCACCTAGGAGACATATTTCTAGTCACATCTAAGAAGATGTTTCCCAGGTCAAGTTGAAGAGGCAAGAGCTACCCCAAGTGTGGGCAACACGGTTTATGAACTGGCTATAAAGGAAAAAGTAAGCCAAGTACCAGACGCAACCCTTCCTGCTTCCTGACTGCCTATGCAAGGTGACACCTGCCTTACACTCCGGTCACCTGACTTTCCTTCCACAACACACTCCCCTCCCTTAAGGTGCCTTGAGCAGGCAGTGTTGAGAGCAGGAACTAACGGGGTTTTTAGTTACTGCAGCAGCTGTGCTGGTCTTTCCTGGGGTCACTGGGCTTTCTCTCCTCCTCCTCTCACACGCCTCTGCCCTTCTATTATTTGGGATCAGTGGTTGTGTGGGATGAGGCAGGTACATGGAGGGGCAATGAGTACCCAAGGTCAGATGATCCATGACTCATAAATAACTCCTGCTACCTCGGGAGCCTGCAAAATTCCACAGCTCATTGCTCCCCGAAGCTGACAGGCCACATGAGAAATAGAACTACAGCCTGCTGTAAGAAAGAAGGGCGGCCCCATGCTGACTCTATCATAGAGGGCATCTCCAGAAATAGTGGCCTACTGGCAACCATGAGCTCGGTGTGTAAGGCTTACCAGACTCATGTGCTCTAGGCTGCATAAAGTGTTCTGTTAACAGTGATAAGGCTGGGTTATGAGAGGATCTTGCCTGGCATCCAAAGTGTCTCTGGTTTTGACTCAGAGGAGGAATGACCTACCACATCAATAAATCCCTCTTGTGGTTCCCGCGTGCCAGGCACTCTTCTGAAAATATCGTAAATATTTACTCATTTTGTTCGCACCATCAGCTTCCAGGTTGCGGAGGTCTTTCCTAGCTACAGTCGTAGTCAGAGGGCTGCGAAGTGTCAAGATGTGCTAAAATAATTTGTTTTTCTTTCTCATTTGAAGACAGGAGTGCAAGCATACTTAATAGAGTTTAGAACTATGTCACCGGCAGAGCGAATTAATCAACAGTCAGACCCAAGGAGGAAGGTCAACTGCCTGCTTTCTCTTGGCAGAAGGAATTGGGAAGAGGATTGTTCTTGCAAAGATTCATCACTCTCTGATGCTTTCCAGAAGAGGTGATGGATTTGCAATGAGCCATCTACATTTTTTTCTTTCCTCTTCTAAATCTCTCGCGTGTATTTTAGTCCAGCTGCCTTGGTACATAGGGTGTGCTGGTTTCTGAAAACACCCACTTAAAACCATGTGGAAACCAAGCCTAGGCCCTTGGCTGACTGAACCAATGTTTTACACAGTGCTAGAAGAGGGTTCTCAACAAACACTTTGTTAATTCATCACCACATGTCAAAACTGATCTTGATCTTGGAAACAGGTAGACTTGGCTTTGATAAAGAACTCGAGTAGAAACTTATGAAAGTGTTAGGGGGGTAAAGGTTGGTTTTGTTTTTCCCCTTTAAGAGGAATGTGAGCTGAGGATTCTTTTTAAAGCGTGTGTCTTCTGTGTATGTTTTATATATTAACATTTAAATCCCACAGTACTCCTGATTGAATCTCCATGTCACAGATGAGGGAGGGAAGTTAAATGACCTGCTGAAGGTAAGCATGTGAGGGACAGAATTCAGATTATGGTCTCCCTGCAGAACCCATTACTTTTTCCAACTCATCTCCAGTTCAAAAATGACTTATCCCTGGGAGCATTCATTGAGCATTGCACAATGCTAATGGATCTTTCCATGCCCCAGTCTACTGACTAGTCACGAGGAATACCAACAGTTAAAGCCCTTTGTCTATAATTAGGCCTTAGTTCCCTTAACAACGCTACCATGAAGTTAAACCGATTTTTGCCAACGAGCAGACGTGCTTCATTAGAGAACCTGAGAACCCTTTACACCATGCTGTTTCGTGTTCATGGTTACCCATGGTCAAGTCTGGGCTGGGAGCTGAAGCACAGGAAGAATGTGGAGAATACCGTTGGCCCAGAACTTGCCCAAGGAAGCTGTATCAGAGCAGGGTGGATTTCCTGGGCAGTGGGCGAAACTCCAAACTTAGGTCTTCTCACGGTTCCCCTCAGTGAAACGTGCTGAGGAAAAATGCCAGTGGACTAATATCTACCCTTCTCTTGGAGCAGCCTCCATTAACCTCAACAGCAAATCATCACCAGAAATGAAAAATGTCTCTTTTTCAAAAGCGTAATTATCAGAGGTCTCACTGTGTCTTGAAAGGAGATGTATTTCCCATTATCAGCACATTCTCTATTTAGTCTCTGGAAAAAAATTGGCTTACACCACAGTTCATGAGCTGTACCTTTCTTAGAGCTAGAGTAAGTCACTGGAAACAGGAAGATGAACATTAAATAGTTAAATTACACACTGGGCTACAGGGTTGAGTGAGAAGGGGAACCCACAGAGACTTAATATTTTCCCGAGTCTATAAAACTCCAGGTTTACAAATGCAAGTCAAATAAAAAGCTATTGGAGTTGTAACTAAAAGTTGCCTGGATTAAAGATGATTAAATGAAAAAGTAATAGGCAAGGTCAATCCAAATTTTCTAGATTTTGAGATTCCCAAAGGCCGTAATCCAAATGTCAGGGACTAAAGTACTTACTGTATCCTTTCTTGTCCCAGTGGCTTCCTTGAGAGGACAAGCAGCCCAACAGCCACAGAACACCAGGAGTCCAGATGTTAAAGATTATCTCTTGAATGCAGAG
Source organism: Microtus ochrogaster (assembly GCF_000317375.1). Classification (NCBI taxonomy): domain Eukaryota; kingdom Metazoa; phylum Chordata; class Mammalia; order Rodentia; family Cricetidae; genus Microtus; species Microtus ochrogaster. The sequence continues at coordinate 8,457,383 of NW_004949096.1, read as the reverse complement.
GAATGCATGTCTGAGATTAAAAGGCAGAATTAATTTATAACACTCTCTACCTGTTGGCGGTATGTGCTCCGCTTATTATCTGCACACAGTGAGTTGCAGGGCAATTACAACGTTGGAAACATCCCGGAGCACGTGACCACGGCAGCGAAGTTTAAAAGGGGGTATTCGTCATGTTTCAGTCTGCACATCTGGTTCTATCATACTTACCAAATGATTAATATAGGAATATATTACGGCGAAATCCTTTCAGATCAGTTTTATTGGCTAGGAACTGGTGGATTTTTTTCTTTCATCTCTCCCTATTCCCTTCCTCCCCTTCTGGGCTGAACTCAATTTTCCAGTCCTAGGTTCCTTTGAGCAAGACAGGGACTCTGGCACTCTTGCCTTTGTTCACTCCCCAGCCACAAACGGGGTGGAGCTACATGCTTTGTTTTGCTAAGCACACCCATTAACCAGACAAAACTAAACCGGTATTCCAGAAGTAGACGAGGTCAGGAGCCTCAATCAGATCAAGCCACAAAGAATTAAATTCTAAACTTTAAACTCCCTTTTATTGAAATATAAGTTTGTTTAGTCTATTTACACCACAATTTATGCACATATATACATAGAAGGCAGAATCTGTCAAATAAAAAAGTTTTTCTTACTAAAATATTAAAAACAAAGTAAAGTGCATGGAATTGATTTTTTTCTTCTTCTGGTGAGCATCATCACTGTCATATTTTTGGTCAGCTGGGAGAAGCAGGAAGAGATTCATTACTGACTCTGCTGCACACAGCTAGTCCTGAATTCACAGCCTTCAGGCCAAAATGACTAGAACTGGGGAATGAGTCAGACAAATCACCAGGGTCTGTAGGGCTCCCAGGGGTGGGGGAGTCTTGTTCTTTGTCCTATCCAGAGCTGTCCCTCAGCCTGGAACGGTTATCTCACCATCGTGGCGCTGGAACAAAGGGAGAACACAGAAGGGGGCTCCACCAGCCCTTGTCACAGCCTGCTCTGCTTCCACCCGTACATGTTTGATAGGAAATCGCAGGATTAGCTCAAGGGCTCAAACGGAAGTTTTCCTTTTTGGGAAGGGGTGGAGACAGCGACAAGAATGGTCTGCACCTCCCATAGAGACTGCCATTCGGGGGCCAAACCCCAGCAGCCAGTTTCTTCGGATCCAATCTCCACGCAAGCACAGAAAAGAATCCCTTTTAAAAGCTGGGTGGAGGGAATGTTATAATTCTCGCCTCAGTGAGTTTGCCCTTCCTGAACTTGGTAAGGAAACCGCCTGGCATGAAAAGAAAGGGGCAAGTGGGTAAAAACACAAGTTTTTTAGACAGCTTCGCGATCAGGTCGCTGTGTGGGCGTTGGCCGGTTGGTCCTAGCCAGTGGCAGAGAAGACAGCCCTCTAACCATCATTCATAACCCACTCCCTCTCTTTCTCGGAGTGCCATTAAGTCCCCGGGCCGGCGGCCGTACTTGGCCTTGCAGTGCAAAATGTGCTTGGCTAGGAAGTCAAGGCGGCGCTGTAGCAGCTGAGCATGGGGGTCTGCGAGCTCGGCCAGCTCTGGGAAACGTGGTTCGTGGCGAGTGTAGAGGCGCAGCAGCCGGGCCGCGGCGTCTTGACCCCGGTGCAGCTCCAAGACCCGCCTAGCAGTCCGCTCTCGGAACACACACACTGACTGTAACAGCGGCTCGTTATACTTGTCCCACATGCCGGCCACCCGGTAACCGTGTACCAAACCCGCCTCATTGTCCAGAAAGACCAACGCCCCTCCCGGTCCTCGGTGCAGGTTGCTCGTAGCGCGGTGCATAACGCGTGGGTCCCACTGCAAACTGAAGAGGTTGCTTACGAGCCGGTCGAAGTTGGCCGTCAGATAATCGAAGAGGATCAGATCGGTCCATTGTACCAAGTCCACCAGCTCTGCCTGGCTAAGGTTGGTCAGTTCGCCCCCGGCGTCGCGCAGGGGCCGCAGACGGCCGTCTTCTGATCGCCAAGGCTCGGGAACCACCACGTCGGTGAGGTTGGGCAGCCAGCGCGTCAGGCTCACCACGCTGCCCTCGGTCCAGTGCGCGGCGCGCAGCTCCTCCTGCACCTGCACCCACTGAGCGCCCCGAGCCTCCACCCGAGCCAGCGCCAGCGGCGGCACGTGGCGCTGGAGGCCCAGCAGGCGCGCAAGGTAGTAGGACAGGGCCTCACCCTGGATCTGCTCCGGGTTGATGCCATAGCGTACACAGGCACGGGTGCCGTCGGCAAAGTGGGCTAGGCGGTTGGAACTGCGTCCGCAGCCTCCGCGATCCAGGGCCACTACCCGAGCACCCCGCGCCACCTCCAGCCACGCTGCCGCCTGGGCTTCGGAAAAGCCCCGGGGCACCTGCTCCTCCAGGCCGCGGCTCCAGAAGATGCCCCCGTGTACCGCCGTGCGCTCCGTGGGCTCGGGCAGCCCGGCTGGCACGTGCCGCCCGTGATCGTCCGGGTGCCTCCCAGGCAGGTTATCTGCGCCGGCCGCCAGGGTGAGCAGCGCCCGGAAAGTTTTCAGGGAGCCGCCACGGGCGTCCCACGCTAGGGGCGGGGGCAGAGGGAAGCGCGGCTCGGGCGCGGGGCCGCCACTCAGGGTCGGATGCCTGGGGAGTCGATCTTCGGGCGGCCAGGAGGCTGGCAGCTCGGTCCGTGGTGGCAGGAGCCCTCCCCACAGCATCAGCAGCGAGCCCAACGCCAGCAGCCAGAGCCCCGCGGCGGCGGCGGCGCTCCGCATCCTCCGCCCCATGCTCCTGTCGGCGCGCCGGTGCCACCGCCGCCGCTTCAAGCCAAGCCCGGGCGCCCGGACGCGGGCGGTGAGGAGGGCCCGGCTGCTGGCTGGCTCCGGGACTTCGGGTGCCGGAGCCCCATCGCGGCCGCGGAGCTCTGCGGGGCTCTGGCCAGCGTTCTGTTCGGGCGCTGGGAACTCGCCTCGCCGTGGCTTCCCAGCTGCTTTTGTATTTCGCTGTGAGACCCTCCGGCGGGCGCGATTCACAGGCGCCCGGACCACGTGGGAGCGAGGGGGATCCCCCCTCCCCCTCCTCTGCCGCCTCTCCCCGCCCCCCACTCCCCCGCCCCTTCCCCTCCTCTTTCCCTTAAAGCGGCAACCGATCCTTCCAGGAGCGAGAGGTCCAGGACTTCGGGGTCGGGAGGAAGCTGGGCTGGTGGCGTCCGTGCCGGGGCGTCGGAGCGGGAGAGGCAGAGACCAAATCTAGGGCCTGGATGTAGCCGCACGTCCAGCACTCTCGTGGGAGTTGGGCGATCGCCTAGTCCCTTTGCTTGGACTGTGTCTGCTCTCCTGGAAACTTCAGACAGACGCCCCACCGCAGTCCAGGCGCTGCAGGGCAAGGATCAGGGCGGGTGTTTTTTGCAGCCTCACTTGCTGTGATTCATACTGCCTTATGTAAATTCCCGGGAATGTTTCGAGCCCTAGAGGATATGACTCCAGTCGGCAGAGGAACCATCTGTAGCCAATGACTTTGAACTTACAACCCCTTACCAGAACAAGCTCCCCAGTATGGGTCACTGTAGGCTCAAGAGCAATAAGATTGGCCTCTGACTTTTTCTAGGGATACTGGGAGTTAAATCTTGCTGTGCAAGTTGAACATCCAAGTCAGGTCTTCTGGTCACTTGCCACTTGGTTTTCCCTCTTTAAAGAAAGTTCAATCTATAGAAATAGCGACATATAGACAGATACAAACATTCATTTCCAACATTATCAATTTACTTTTAAGTTGTCGTTTAGCTGGTTGCTTTATTTCCAATTATAAATTTCACCCAAACAAAGGAAAATAAATAACATTTAGATTTACTAGTTTAGTGCAAAGGAAAAAGGAGTAGTGGCGCGGGGAGGGGGGGCAGTGAAGGAAAAACACCACAAAACAAAAACCCACCCTAAAAAACCAATGCATCTTTGTCCAGATCTTCCCGGGTTCAATCTACCAGGAAATCCCTCGGAAACAAACTGGCTCTCTCCTTTCCCTTCTTGTATCCTAGATCCCAAATTGGAGATGCATAGTCCCAGGACTGGGGCTGTGAGGGCGCAGTCCTCCTGAGAGCCAGCGTTGGTAACCATCCTGAGACCTGTGCTGCTAGGCAGGTTCACTGCCACTGAATTTCAACCCCAGTCCCACAAGCAGGGTTTAAAATCGGTTCCTTTCACATTGTAGTCCCCTCTCCTTTTACATCACTCAGGGCACAGGAGAGAGCTGTGTTACAGCTGCAGCACTGTGTGTGTTTATTCTGGCGTTACAGGGTAGACCATGTCATGCTTGTGACAGTGTAGAGACATCAACCTCCCATGACATCACTGACTCAGCACTGACCCAAGACATACACCTTTGTGGGTTTCTTTCCCATCGGCGTGTACGGGCTTAAATGTAGGGTCTTTGTTGAATGTATTCCTGACCACAGGACTTTTTATAGCTCTTATCTTATAAAAGAATTACAATGCCTTCCATATAGATCCAGCACAATATATTAATTCATTAAAAAGTACTTTTTTTTTTTTTTCTTGCCTTGAGCAAGCTCTCCCCTCCTCTTTCCCTAGGGAGCAGAGACTGTCTCTTATCAAATTTTTATTTCATTTACCAGATATATATATATATTATATTGCATGAAATAAGTACCGACTTCATTGAATTTCATTTTTGTCTTTTGATTTAACTTCTGGGTGGTGGTTGTTTTGTTGCCTTCCCTGCATTGGGTTCAGTGTGGGCGAACTGTAAGCAAGATCGCCACCTTGTGGGCATAATCAGAACATCATCTAATTAGAGAACTGCATTTTATAGTGTGTGATTAAGTTAAACTCAGAATACTAAACACCACCGTGGGCCAAGTTATGTCCTGAGGGCAATGGGAAAATTCAAAGTGGTTGGTGGCTCTGTGTTTTTGGCTGTTAGCAGAAACTGTGCATGTGTAGCTCCCAATGATCCATTGTTGTAAACGGCATGGGGAGTCTCTCATTGGCCAGGGCACAAAGCCTGGCATTTAGTGGGTATTCAGTAACAGTCTGCTGATTAATCTGGAATGAGATGAAACTCTGCAAGTAGCATTATCAAAGTTTGTTTCTTTAAATAGCCCACTGCTACAGGACACAAAGAAACTTTTCTTTGACGTTCTTAAAAAGAATAAAGTATTGGTTAGGCCTCTGTATAAGGAATGTAAGGGAAGCAACCATGTGATTATTAGTCAGGAAAGTTGACTTCAAAACAAGCCATCTAAAATTCCAAGCCCTCACTATCATTGTAAGGGCACTGAAGAAACTGAAGCTTGAAGGAACCGGCTAAGATCTTGATGAGCTGGCTTTACCACTGAGCAACCCTTGTCTTAGCAGGACTAAGCATACTCTTTACCAGAGCAGGATGTACGCATAAAACCTTTAGCAGTTAAAACGCAGACTTGCAGAAACCCAGAGGAATAAGCTGGAGAAAGGAAGTACACACAAACCTGCCCTGCAGAGTGGAAAGCAGTTGGATTTACAGTGACGTTTGAGTAGCCGGTGTTTACAGACGTGCTTCTGTTTTCCTGTTAGCCCTCCGACATCCTTAGCTTTGGAGCGCCAAGACTTCAAACATGCTTTCCCGGAAGCTCTGTGACAGGGAAATGCCACCTCTTTTAGCTTATGACAGTTACTTAGTGGTGAGGTACCACTCAGCTATGCCCAAATAGGAACCTATTTTCTCTTTTAAGACTTTTTTTTTTTAATATTCCTTGAGCTTAGACCTCCAATATATCCAAAATTGCCTGAGGCCCTATGTGAACAATGATCAGACTCCTAGAACTGCACTTCCTGGACAACACAGGAGAGGTAGGGTGAGCGCTGGGAGCAAGGACTGAGGCAGGAAAGCTGGAAGACTTCCCGAGTCAGGCATTTCCATTTTCCGACTTGTTCCTTAGGCTAGTTCTTATCCTCCATGCTTTTCAATTTCTCTACTTGAGAAATGAGGATAATAAATCGCACCTAACTTACAGGTTGTTATGCAGCTCAAGTGAAATATTAACAGTAACCATAACAACTGCATTAGCAGGCACTTACTGAGTCCTCACTTATGGGTGTGACGTGGGACTCAGCCCAGCATGGGCTTTATCCATCCATGTCGCCCTCCCAACTAATATCATTGTCCTCATCATACAGATGGCAAAACACAAGCATAGCCGGAAGTCAGTGGTCTGATGTCACATGACTGGCAAGTGGCATAGCTGAGGGTCCAGGACCTTTTGTATGTTGTAGATATCAATGTCAAGTATAAAAATGATTGCATTAAATCAAAGATTCAACTCAAACTAACGTTTACTTTGAAACATTCTTTGGGGTTGCTACTGAGCGAAATGGTGAAGGATCTGTCTTTGTGTCCTGGCTGTGGTCCCGACCTCAGTGTGTAACCTAAGTTCTTTTCTTCTCAGTGCCTTCGGCTTCTTTGGTGGCTAGGATGGCAGCATTCATCCTGTGCCTTGCTCCAGTGAACTCATGCTAAAAGCCGGGAGCCTCCATGTAGCTGCAGGCAACACACTCAGTGCTGTCTCTCCATCTGACCTCCTTCATTCTGATTTTTGTTGGATTTTCTGCCGAGTTACAGACCCTTCGCAATGATAGAGATGCCCAAGTGCATCCTTTCTGACGTTTCTACGAAAGTCAGAGAGGAAGCAGGATGTGGTGGTGCATATCAGTAGATCCCTCTTTCCGGGAGATGGAAGCAGGATTGTAAATCGGAGGCCTGCCTGAGCTACTTGGTGAGACTCTGTCCCAATAAAGCAATACTCCTTTGATAAACAGGACAAATAAAACAATACTCCCCCCACAAACAGGACAAATGAGAGAGAGGGGAAAGAAGATCATTGACACTTCTCTGATTCCAGAGTGATTGCATGACTTCAATGCTGGTCAATACCGTTGACCTCAGACAGCTTTCCAACTCAGCTACAATTCCATTGTGTGTGTTTGTTATGAATTTGACCTTGGACAACTTTCTAACTCAGCTACAATTCTATTGTGTGTGTTTGTTACGGCTGGATGGTTGTGTCTCTTCCAGGCTTGTGTATTGAATTCCCAACCCTAATGCCATTGTCTTAGCTGTAGGAGCTTCTGGAAAGTGATTGGATCATAAAAGTCATTATCCCCTCATGAAAGGGATTCATGTCCTTATAAAAGGACCCCATATGTAGTGTCCTTTTGGTCATATGAAGACCCAGTGAGAAACTGCTGGGCATGAACCCATAGGAGTGCCTTCAAAAGACAGTTAATCTCGTGTACCTTGCTCTCAGATTCCTTGGTCTTCAGAAGTGTGGTAAATACTATTTGCTTTTTGAGCTACCTGGGCTATGATGCTCTGTTGTAACCGCTCAAATCAAGGTCATCTTTATTCTCCAGTTTCTCTCCTAGGAGGGCATAATTCCTTTCTGTCTGAGGAGTGTTCTCCTTTTCTTGGTCTTGCTATATATGGTGGTTTGAATTGGTATTCCCCCCGCCCCCATAGACTCATGTGTTTGAACACTTGGTCCATAGAGAGTGGCACTATTAGGAGGTGGGGCCTTGTTGGGGGTGGAATGTGTCACTGTGGAAGCAGTCATTGAAATCTCATATGCTTAAGTGATGCCCAGTGTGGTACACAGTTCTCTTTCTGATGCCTGTGAATCAAGATGTATATTGTTCAGAGCCTTCTTCAGCACCAAGTCTGCTTGCATGCAGCCAGGCTTCTCACCATGACAATAACGGACTAAATCTCTGAAACTTTAAACAAGACCTAATGAAATATGTTCTTTCATAAGAGTTGATTTGAGAGAGAGAGAGAGAGAGAGAGAGAGAGAGAGAGTGAGTCATGGTGTCTCTTCACAGCAATAGAAACCCTAATTAAGACACTATATGACCATGATGTGTGCCTTCAAAGAATCACTTAACTGTGTCTGGAGAGATATTGAAGTCCATGAAAGTCACATTACAGCTGGGTATGGTGTGTGCCTGTAAACCCAGGGTTGTGGCATGGAGACAGGAAGATCTTGGGTTTCACTAACCAGCCAGCCTAGCCAAAATGACAAACTCTAGGATCACAAGAGATCTTATCTAGAAAAATAGGGTGACAAATGAGAGAAGATGGCAACATGTGGCTTCCACATGAGTCCCCCCAAGATTGCTTAGCTGATCTTATCCTATATGTATGTATGTATGTATGGCTGTCAAAGGCAGTCCTTCTTATCCAAGAGGATTATCTTCCAAAATATCCAGTAAATGCCTGAGGCCTTACATAATACTGAATCCCTCTTTTCCGTGTAGGCTCTGCTGGACTGCCACACAGTTTACCCATTGTTATGTCCTGGCGCCTCCTCTGCATTTGCTAACGAGCTCTGGGATTGTTAAGGGGTGCCACAATGCGCTGATAGTCAGTCTGATGGTAACAGGTTTGTGTCAGGCCAGCAGCATGGACGGCATGGATACCCTGGGCTAAAGGATAATTCATATCCAGAGTGGGAGATTTCATTACACTGCTCAGAGTGGCACACAATTTAAAAACTTATGAACTGCTTATTTCTAGAATTTTCCATCTAGTATTTCCAGGCTGGAGTGTAACAGAAACCATGGAAAGTGAGCATGGGTAAGAGGAGGCTCCTCTAATTCCTGGTTCTAGCTACACCCCATAGCCAGCTCAGGGAAGGCCAGGAGACAAAACGGTTTTTAAGTATACTTAACCCCACGTGTCTGAGGAAGCCTCTCTTTTAGGAGTTCACAGTATTCCTGGAAAGAAAGAGTTGACACAAACCCCTCCAGCTCCCACTATCATGTATGAATATTCCAGGGAGCTGACTTTTGGGCCTGTGTTTGAAGAAGGTGTGTGTGTGCACTGGCTGGAGACTAGTGCCTGTTCTAAAGGGGAAAATGTGGGCAAATTAATTTAGCAACACCCAGCACATATTTGAGTCCTAATTGGAGGAGATGATGTAAGACTTCTAGGCTAGGGAATCGCGAGTCGGAGCTGCCTTTCTCGACTTTCTGTGTCTTGTCTGCCACAAGTGAGTTACCTCCATCATATGCCTCACCGCAATGATGTTCTGCCAGATTGTAGGCTTGGGATCAACAGGGTCAAGGGTGATTGACCCTGCAAAACTGTGAGCTAAAGGAAACCCCCTACTTAAATTGTTCCCTCACATAGTTTGGTCACAGTTACGGAAAAGTAACTGATTCAAATGGTGAGGTTCGGATATGGATGGGAGGCCAGCAATTGGGGGCAGGCATCGTTGTAAGGGAAAGGTGACTTAATTCACACTCTCAGGATAGTGGAGGAAAAGGATGGAAGGAACCAGAGAGTTCTTGGTTTCTGTTGGCCTGAGTTCATTGGCAAATGACTGTTCTTCCCTGGATTTCCCCGTGTTTGAATCACTTTGAGATGGAATTGTCTGCCTATTATTTCTATATGCTACGTGCCCTTACAGGAGAGCAAGCAAACTAGAGAAAGGGGCGGACCTGCAAACAGCTCCTTCATCTCAGCCGGACTGCTGGGGCGCTTGTGCCTTTGGTCTTTGGGAATATGTGCACTACAGCCAGGCTGTCTTGGATCTAAAGAAAATCCCCCTTGCCTCCCTGGGCCTGTTAACTCATCTGTGAAGAGAAGATAACAATTCCATGTTTCATTGCTGTGTAGATGAGCTGTGCCTTCCACGTTTAGTAATTGTTCAATAAAATTTTATTGATGGTTGTAACAATCTTGGGACTTTATTTTAGAAAGAACATTGGAACTCAGAACAGGGAGTAACTGATCCTGCCAGGGAAGTCCAAGAAGGCTTCCCTGAGGACACAGATGCTAAGATGGTCATGGAGGGCACGTTAGGACTTAGAATTCCAGTTTGAGGGGCAACACGGAGCAGAATGTGAGTAGAGTGGCCAAGTGCCCAAGGGTGTGTCACCACGTCTCCTCCTCCTCCTCCTCCTCCTCCTCCTC
>NW_004949096.1:8431250-8447350 GCF_000317375.1 Microtus ochrogaster | reverse complement strand
GCCAGGGAGTTTTGTTTATATCAAAGTCATTATTTGAGTCTGTTTGTAGACTCTGTTCATAGTGACCTTGAATTCCGGGAAGATTGGGGGGCTGGAAATTGTAGGCGTGAGTCATTCAAATGCTTTGGCTTTGACTGTGCTGATCTCTCCCTCTTCCTCCTCTTCCTCCTCCTCCTCCTCCTCCTCCTCCTCCTCCTCCTCCTTCTGCCCTCTCCCTCCCTCTTCCCCATCTCTTTCTCCTTCTCCTCCTTCTTCTGTTTTGTTTTTCAAGACAAGGTTTCTCTGTGTAGGCCTGGATGTCCTGGAACTCGCTTTGTAGAGCAGGCTGGCCTCAAAATCACAGAGATCCGCCTGCTTCTGATTCCCAAGTGCCGGCATTAAAGACGTGTGCCACCACTGCCTGGCCTATTTTTTCATTCTTAAAAGCATTTGAATTTGATTAATCCTCTTCTGATGAATGAAGCAAATGCTAGAACCCTCCCTAGATGGAGAGGCACAGTATGAGAGCTTCTGCACCCCTCGTCACTCTTGGATTGTCTCAACCCACCTTGAAGAAATCCACTCAGCAAACATTTTTTGCCAGATGCGGAGACCCTCCCCAGCTTTGTTGACTTTGATCTTCATGGCTGCCTAGAGCTTTACCCGGCGTGCAATTAGTGATTCTGCACCTCTCCAGCTTCCCCAGGCCCGAGTCTCATCAGTCACATAGACGCTGAAGCTTAATTAAGCTTGTAAAGCTTTCTGATTTCCTCCGATGAAAGGTGGCCCGTGAGTACCAGGTTTTATTTTGGTGGCTCCTGCCAAGTGTTATTATAAATAGGACTTACTGCGATGTGGCTGAGCTCTCAGGGTGATAATGTGTCAAGACCAATCGAGGCTGCAGAGAGCAGAGATTTTATCATAATGGTCCCATCATCTGTGGTGGGTGTTAATGGAGGTGGACGTGAAAGGGAAGAAAGTACTGCAGGCAGCAGCGCTGGGATGGAGACGACGGCAAGTGAAATATCGCAGCTCCTGGGATCTCCATCATAATCATTAACTCTATTAGCCTCGGAGCTATTCTTCTGCCATCTCTCCTAGATCGGGCTTGGCTCAAATAAAAAATGGATGCTTTAACTCCAAATGAAAATATATTTCTTTGCTGCTTTTTAAAATCCATTTATGTTAAAATGATGACCAGCAGGTAAGTAATTTATAACTGGGGGCACACTGCAGTGTAGGAGACTGTCCTTGGAATCCTGAGCGGCTCTCGTGGGAGACGAGGGGACTCCAGACCCAGGAAAGTCCAATGCCTCTGCACTGCAAAGCATCTGGCGGAGAGACAGAAGGGCACACGAGAATTCAGGATAATTCCGGGGGAACCGTGAACACAGAGAAGCTTCCTTTTTCTACCAAGGGGCGGGTCCAGTTTCCTCTGTGGTGCAGCCCTAATTTGGAATGCACCAGCTTCCTCAGCTCCAGACTTTAGCCAAAAACCATTTTGTTCCTCCTGTGGTGATAGCAGTGATCATGGCATTGGTATGAACTGGTTGCCGCCTGCATGCAGCCTCCCTATATCCAAAGTCTTATCTGGCTGGAAAGACCCCAAGATTCTCCTCGTTTGTAATATCCCTGGAGCTTTATCCCTCAAGCTTGCCTCTGTGGGTCTCCTTCCTGCTTCTAATGCAGGTTTCTTTTTTTTTAATTTTTAATGATATATTTCTTTTTACTTTATGTGCATTGTTGATTTATCCGAATGTGAGTGATGGATCCCTTAGAATTGGAATTACAGACAATTGTGAGCTGCCATGTGGGTGCTGAGAATTGAGCCAGTGTCCTCTAGAAGAACAGCCAGTGCTCTTAACTTCTGAACCATCTCTTCACCCCCCCCATTTTATTTATTTATTGAATTGTGTGTGTGTGCATGTACTGCACACATACCCACATGTTGCCACAAATGGAGCTCAGAGGACAACTTTCTGGAGCCAACTCTCTCTTTCCACTACGTGGGTATCAGGGCTCGAACTTGGGTTGTCAGGCTTGTTAGCAGGTGTCTTTACCTGCTGAGCCACCTCACAGGTCCAGATGTGAAGTTCTATAACCAGGCCTTTCCTCCATGTATCAGGAGTTCGGTGAGTTTCCCTGGAACTCTGAGGGCATATCACTTCTCTTCACCCTCTCCACATGCCCTCTTCTCCTCCTCGCCTCTCTTCTCTCCTTTCCTGTCACATCATACAGAACACATTCACCGTGTCCACCCCTCCGTCTCAGCTTCTGATCCAGGTTTCTCCAGGTAGAGAGTTGGGAAGCCTCCGGGAAATGTTCCGGTGGGTGAAATTTAGTATTTCCGGCACGTGCACTGTGTGCCCGAGGATGCCGAGAGCCTTTCTGTGCACTTCATCTTGAGCACTTGCTTCTCATCCCCGTTTACTGATGGGAAAATGGGGGAGCTGGACCTTGGGACAAAGGAGGAGCACCAACTACAGTCTGCTAAAAGCCTCAAGGTATGCTAATCACAGCACAGGAAGAGCATCCCTAATCCAAAAATCCAAAGTGCTACCAAGCTCAAAACATTTTGAGTGCAGACATGACATCATGAATGAAAAATTCCACACCTGACCTCATATGATGGGTTACAGTCAAAACACAGGTGCACTAAGGGTTGCATAGCCTTACCTTCAGGCTGAACAAGTAAAGCAATATGTAAACATGCATAAATGAATTTTGTATTTAGGCTGGAGGGGGAAGGGGAATTCCTGTGATGTCTCATGATAGATATAGGCATGTGTTCTAAAATTCACAATGTATCAACATCTGAAACCCTTCTGGGGCTATACATTTTGGATAAGGGGTGCAGTACACAGCACAGCTTATATGTCACTGGATCCTGGGCCTCAGAAGTTCCCTGGATAGTCAGCAAAGGGGTCTCTCCTTGATCCTGTTGTGTTGTCTTGTCCAAGCGTGTTTCAAGTTGGCACTTTGCATCCTGAATCTCTCCTCCCCTGTGCTGGGGGCCGGAACCTAGGACCACTCACAGGGAGATGCAGTACAAGGAGGGTGGGCTCCTAGAATTACTAGCTTATGACTAGGTTTAGAATGGTTGGCAAAGAAAGGGGCGGACTGATAGCCGTGAGGACAGTCCCATCTCTGTCTTGGACCCAGATTGATCTCTGCCAGGGTGGAGTAGGAAGCTGGCTGTCAGTTCCCCTATGGTTTTGACCTCTCCCTAGGAACCAACTCTTGAGCTATCACAGAAAAGGTGTCCTGGTGGGGCTGGGCGTGTTTGTTATGACACCGAGACTAGCTTTGGAGTATCTCCAGCTGCCTTTCATCTCCCCGAAGGAAAAAGGAAGAAAGAAACCTCGGAGGCTGTTTCCTGCTGAGATTAAAGACTGGCTACGGGTCTGGGGACGCCTGGCATAAGGAACAGCAGAACGGCTGGGGGATTATGATGGCGATATATTATATAGTCTCAGTAGTTTTGCTAACCTGGCTGAAGTTTCAACCTGCCAAGGTAGGGTAAAAAGGCAAGGTGAGTGACTGCTTTTTGACAAAGGGGAAAACAGCCGTCAGATGCGAGACAAATTCAAGATTCCGGGCGAGTTCCCAAGAGTCCTGCGGCAGGAAGGCACTTTACCGGACTCCTACCTGAGTGTTCACAAGACGACCTCACCCCAGCCCAACTTCAGGGCGCTTTGCCCCAGTACTGCTCACATCTGCACCCTCTGTCCCCTCTTCAGCTTTCCCATGGCCCCAAACCTTACTATCATCCACAAGCCAGCTACCCGTGTATGTTTCGTGTGTGTTACAACGTCCACAAAAACGCCAGTCATGAGGACGACAAAGAAACCTGAGACTCGCTAAAGGGCTGGAGCGTCCCAAGCCCCACTCCTGTTTGGTGTACTTTCTGTCTCGCTTTTCAGGAAAATGAGGGAGTGGCTCTGCAAGACTATTTTGAAATTATTTTCTCGGTCTGGCTGTTTCTGTTGGTTACCACAAGAACTAATCAAAGGGGACCAGAGAGGCAAAAACTATGTATTTTCTGAGTGAAATAAAAAGAAAGAGCAAGAATGAGAGAAAGGAAGGAAGGAAAGAAGGAAGGAAGGAAGGAAGAAAAACCATAAAACGACCTGAGCTGCTTAAGAGGAAACAGTAAGACACTAAATGCTTTCCTTACACTCATGCCTCCATGCTGGATATCCTCAGTTCCATCAGCTGAAGCCAAGCCCAAAGACCAAAGCATGCTATACACCTTGGCCCTTCCCCTTAGAGAGCTATGGAGCTAGTAGGAACAGTGGATCCTAGTGGCTGGTCAGAATCTACAAGCCTGCCTGGACTACGCAGGAGTTTTTCATCTTGTCTTTCTCCTTTCCAAAATGCTTGTTCACAGAAGTAATTCTGACTCAAATGAGATTATGGGATTAATAACAACATAAAAGGCGAAATACGGGCTCTAGAACATAGTGGTTTTAATCAATACTAACCCCCACACCCAGCTACATAGACAACTGTTTTATGTTTTAGCTGTGTACATTTTCACTCTATTTCATAGAACATTGTGTGTGTGTGTGTGTGTGTGTGTGAGTGTGTGAGTGTGTGTGTGTGTGTGTATACTGTGGCACACATTAAGATCAGATACAGAATAACAGAGAATGTGGCACTTTGAACACCTGCCTGTGTGTGGCTGTACAATATGCAGGCATCATATTGGGATCAACAGCAAAGGACTGAAACCAACGGGCCCAGATAAATGCTGTGCTGTGTAGAAAATCTTTGTTTTTGAGACGGGCTCTCACTGTATAGCTCAGGCTGGCTTGAGCTCAAGGGTCCTCCTTCCTTACCTTTCTGAATGCTGAGGTCACAGATGTTGCCACCACCATGTCAGCAAGAGGCTTGTGGCCACACGATGCCCTGGTTCACCTTTCATTTATGCCTTTAGATTCTAGGAAGGAGAAATCTGATTGGTTCAGTTGGAGACAAAGATTCCAACCTTTGCCAAGTGACAGAGCAGGTACTGTTAAGGGGGACGCACTGCATGGGACCATCATGTTTTTTGTGCTGTATGATTTTCAAAAAAGCATAGTCTTGTATTCCTTTTAAAATAATAATGAAAACCCTCTGACAGTGAACAGAGCAGGCAGAGCCAGACTGTGAGATCTCAACACAAAGCACTTTGTGTGCCTTCTATGGGAGGCCATAAAAATCAAAACCAAGCAGCACGGTCCGTCATTTATTTGCCGTGTACTACATGACAGAGTGACACATCGCCTTGGGTCTGAGTAAATGGTGATGGCGCTCCCTCTGCCCTGCAACAACAAGACTTGCCTTTGTAGTTTCAGCAGTGTGCAGACCCAGCGTTTCCATACATTCGCTTAGTTCTGACTGACAGCTTAATGAAGGCTGCCGTTTGAGACCTTGATTTAGGTACAGGACAGTAAATAGGGAGTCACCCGGTTCATCTACCACTCACTGTCGTTTCGTATCGATAAGGCACACAGAAAGTATGCAAAAGATTGCGGGTGGGGACAAGGGCAGGCCAAGGAGAGCAAACATCCCCTCACCCCAGGCTGGGAAGATTTAGGGTTTGCCTGGAACAAACTCAAAGGCAGGCTGCATTTTCTCTGCTGCCTGTTTGTGTTTCCCAGGAAAGAGGAGCCCAGCCAGGACTGGAGAAGTTGAAGAAGGAGCGAGAAGCTGAGAAGCGGGAGCCTGGCCATCTGGGAGGGACTGGGAATGCTTTTCACCCTTAGCAATGCCTCCTGGCAACGTGGACTTCCCTGGTGGCCTCCCCTCCTCAGCCTTAGAGTCCTTCCCAGGGTCAGTAAATCCCCCTGTCTATCCAACCCATTCCTTGTGATTTGTTTTGGTTTCGGGCTGGAAAGAGGGGCAGCGAATGAAGTTGTGTTGCTGGGAAATGGTCAGAAATGGTGATTGAGGACAGAGGCAAACCCATCTCTGATAACTGACACTGTCAATCCTATGTGCAGGGCTCACTACATGTAAAGCAGCGAGGTCTTTTAGGTGGCGTTCTGACCCCTAAGTACAGAAGAGTAAATAGGATTCAGAGAATTTATATGAATGCCTCAAGCTGGCACAGCTCTACAGTGGAGCAACCAGGTGCCAGCCTGGGGCAGGACATTTCCTGGTCATCCATACAACCTCTCCACTGTGGAAAGCCAATGCGCAATGACCAAATGCCTTGTATCTCTGGGACACATCTCTGGGACCAGTCACAGAACCGCAGTAATGAATTTTAAAGACGGAGAATTAGGGCATTCATCATGTTCCCCTAAAAGTTGTGATTGCTCTGTGACATCAATGCTGTGGTTTGGCTCTGAAATGTCCCCCAAAGACCATGTGCTGAGGGCTCGTCAGCAAGCTGCAGGCTTTTAGGGGCTGATTGGATCTCATTCCTGGGTTAGTCTGAAGGTGTATTCATAACTGGATGAGCTCCTGGGAGGTGGTGGACCCTGTAGAACAAAGGATCCTATTGGAGGAACTAGGTATCAGAGGCATGACCTTGTGACCATTTCTGTCCATCTCTCCCCTCTCTCCATCTCTTGTCTGCCTGGAAGTGAGCAGCTTCCTTTGACAGCTGCTTCCAGCATAGTATTCTGCTTCTCTGGGACCCAGAAACTTGGAACCAAATGACTATGACCTGAAACCTTTGAAACCACGAGAAAAAAAAAATCTTATTTCCTTTAGGTTGCTTCTCTCAAATATTTTGTGATGGTGACAGGGAGCTGGTTGGCAAGCATAATTTTAAGTCAGCTTTTGAGTTTATTTTTTTTATTATTAAATATAAAATTTTAGTTAGTTCTTAGGGAATTTCACATTTGAGTCTATTGTCAGCATGTGGTCAGGAGACCAAAGTCCTGTGAACGGCCTGGAGTCCATAACTCCAAGCTCAGAAAGGAGAGGAGAGCTCTTCCTAAGACCTGTATGGAGAATATCTCCCTTCTTCCCCTTTCTGCTTCCCCTTTCTCCCTCTCTGTCTGTCCTTCTTTTCGATACTGAACTTGCTAAGCAGCCAAGGATGTCCCCAAATTTCTGATCTCTGGCCTACACCTCTCAAGGGCTGGGATTACAGGAGTGTGTCACCGCGTTCTGTTTAGGCCGTGCTGGGGACTGACCCAGAGCTTCTCACTTGCCAGTAGAGGAGCACGCCATCCAGTGACGTCCCTAGCCCTGAAGTGTTTTCTGTCTTGCAACCTCAGACTCACAGTACCTTCTCTGGAGTTGCTAACGCAGGACAAGAAGCCACCTGGTTTATCAGAATTAAAAATACTGTGAATTGTGTACTAACTGCCTCTGGCCAGAGCGGGAATAAAAATGACATAGCTTCAGATGATACCATGCGCTAATTAAACCAGTAGAGGCAGGAACAACAGAAATACAGCAGCGGCAAAAATTAGAGCCCTGCGCCTCAGCATCCTCCCCTGGCAGAACGGCTGAATTTAAATTTCCATTATTTTGAGTGAATGGGGCCCCGAGGAATCATACAGGGATGGTATTTTATGTGAATTCAGGAAAGTCCCTCTTGGAGAAGGGAGCTTTTATGAAGCTCTGCTGCACGTTATGGAAAAAGAAAAGTACCAAACACATGTATTCCTAGAAAAAGTCCAGGCAGATTCGTACTTAAATGCTCACAACAGATTACCAGGGGAAAGACACTCGAGGAGAAAACTTTAAAAATTAAAAAAAGCATTTTTAAAGTCATTAAGTTTTTTATATGTAGTAGTTATTTTAAAAATGATTTATTAGCATATATTACTCATACATAATGGTGCGTTTCAATGTGACATTTTCATACACTCACATGCTGTATTTTAATCATGCCCGCAACCCTGGTGCCCCCTCATGCGCCTCTCTTACTCATACCATTTGTTCTTCTTCCTCTCGCCAACCGGCCCTCTTTCTATGTCTGTGTGGGCACACGTGTGCATGCGTGTGCCCTAATGAGTGCTATCAGAGTGTGGGTGAGAGTTTATTTTCAGGAACATGAACACTCGAGCAGTGGCTACACCACTGTAGAAAGTGGATCTTCTCCACTTTGTATAAATCCTGGAGAGGGGCAGGCCCCATGAACCTCTCCCTCTTCCACCACAGGGGGCTGATTAGTCTGACCTTGGATGGATTTTGACACCACCTCTTTTTCAGCAGAGTAGACCAATCAAGAGATCGGAATAGTTCATCTTCATGGTACTAGAGTATCAGAAAGGAAAAGAGACAGTGACTCTTTTTTTTTTTAAGATTTATTTATTAATTATGTATACAGTTTTCCCTGCATGTATGCTGCAGGCCAGAAGAGGACACCAGATCTCATAACAGATGGTTGTGAGCCACCATGTGGTTGCTGGGAATTGAACTCAGGACCTCTGGAAGAACAGTTAGTGCTCTTAACCTCTGAGCCAGCTCTCCAGCCCGAGACAGTGACTCTTAAGAAGCTCTATTGGGGTGGTAGCTATAGCTCAGATGGCAGAGCACTTGCCCAGCACGCTGAAACTGCCCCCACCCCCAGCCAATCTCCAGCTCTGCACAAAGACCATATGGTGGCTCACACCTGCAATCTTAGAATTCTGGAGGTAGAAACAGAAGGCTCAGAAGTTTAAGGTTATCCGTGGCTACAAACTGAGTTCAAGGTTAGCCTGAGGAACATGACCCCCTGTAAGAACTCCTGTTCCTACTACCCCTTACAAAATATGTTAAGAAGCTACCCAAGCAGAGGATGTGTGAATCTAGGTAACAGCTGAAGAGAGGAGAAATGAAAGAAGAGGGTGTGAGCATAAGTGTAAGATGTGACTTGTTGTATCACTTGAACAGACTTAGTAACTGCTGATATGGCCTGAGAGTAGCCCAGTGCCTGATACTGAATCATAAAGGGACTCAAAGAACCCGGGGATTAGCTATTTAGACTATGCGGTGGTTTGAAAAAAAAATGGCTCCCAAAGGGAATGGCACTATTAGGAGGTGTGGCCTTGTTAGGGTAGGTGTGGTCTTGTTGGAGGAAGTGTGTCACCGTGGAGGTGGGCTTTGAGGTCTCATATGCTCAAGCTGTGTCCAGTGTTTCAGTTCACTTCTTGCTCCCTTTGTATTGAGATGTAAGGACTCTGAGCTTCAGAACCACATCTACCTGCATACTGCCTTGCTTCCCACCATGGTGATAAAGGACCGAACCTTTGAACTGTACATGATCTAACCCAGTTAAATGTTTTCCTTTATAAGAGTTGCTGTGGGAGGGGGGTGGAGAGATGGCTCAGTGGATTAAGAGAACTAACTGCTCTTCCAGAGGACCTAGGTTCAATTCCCAGCACCCACATGGCAGCTCACAACTGTCTGTAACTCCAGTTCCAGGGGATATGATACCTTCATACCAATGCACATAAAATAAAGTTAATAAATTATTTAAAAAAGCATTAAAAAAAAGAGTTGCTGTGGTCTTGCTGTCTGTTCACAGCAATAAAACCCTACCAAAACAATGTCTCAGGAAATGGAATTTCATGCTGGGAGAAGGAAAAGACCAAAGTCTGATGCCACCCCGGGTGGGAACTTGTCTCTGGAAAAGAGACTTCACACGGTTCTGACATCTTGTCAGACCACCTTGAAGAAAATGATGAAACAGAGACAGCAGTGAGGGGTGGAGTTACACCTTGACTAGGGCTGCTCAGTTATGCCTGCCTCCTGCCCTCCAGATAAACCTAAACCTAATGTTAGAACCCTCAAGATGGACCTCGGGCAAGGAGGAGGTCACTGGGCCTCCCTGATTCTCTCACCAGTGTGGCCATGTTGAATAGCTCTTTCTCTGCTTTTAACTATTACCTTTCTGTTTAACTGACCTATGGAGGCCGGCCAAACCTAGTTTATCAGAGGGGTGGCGCCCAGCCTCTCACAACTCATTGTTTCCTCTCCAAACCCCAGCAATAATGGGTCAGAAATTACAGTTCAGTCACCTTCTTCAAACCCCCATTATTCCCGGAAGAGTCGAAGACTGGGATCAGCACTTTTCACTTGTCTCTTCTGTTTCCAGGCCTCTCCCTTATGAAAAAGAGAGTGTCTGAAAAGCTCCAACAACAACAGCATCAAACCAAGTGTTGCTGACACCTGCTATTGGGGTGGTGCAGCCCTGGAGGGAAGGGCAGGTAGTTTCTTTGGCTCCCACCTCAGGCTCCCACAGTGATGCCTGTGTGGGGTCTGGGATTTTAGTAGCATTGGTTTTTCCCTCTCCCTGTCTGCTCAGAAGTTCCACTACTCCAACAAGGCAGTACACCTCCCACATAGTCCTCAGGGAGAGGAGCTTTTAACAATTGGAGGAGCGACTGTTGACTCAGGCTTTGTTTGCTTGCATTTAATAAATGCAGACTCTTAGCTTAATAGGCCAGTTATTGTGCATCATCAAAATGGCAAATTGATTGCTCAGTACTGTGCTTGTGATGCACCAAAGGTGTAACTAAGTCAGCCTCTTGTTCCTGATGTGCAGGAAGCATTATCTTTCTGGCTAGTCATTATTCAGCTCAAGTAGCTATCTTGCTAAACCAGATCCAGTTAAATGCAAATGGAAGCCAAGAAAGAGTGTGGGCACACGGGTAAGGTGGGATCAGTTGATGCTGAGAGAGACTCCCTTAGACACTCACCTGCCAGGATGCCAGTGCTGGCTCAGGAAGCTTGGCCGGATTAACAGTTCATCATCCAGGGACAGAACCAGTTATCATCTTTGCTTCAAGTACCTTCCCCTTGGACACAAACTTATAGCTGCATTTTCAGTGACAACCACCGTTCTCTATGGTGCTTCTGGTGTGACAGGTACTTTGAATGGGTAATCTCCATTTTTGGTTCACAGATGGAGAAGCTGGCCTAGAGTGGTTGAGTAATCTGCCCAAGGTCATGGATGGATGTTAATTAACAGAGCTGAGACTCCAATTTAGGACACTGAGTGCTAAAGCTATCCCCCTTCCAACTGCAGGATCCTCTAGTCTTGCACACAGGAGTTTGGGGTAAAACACAGGAATGGTCTGCTCTTGCCTTCCTGGCTTACAGGCTGACAACCAGAGGAGTTTGTTTTACTTCCCTGTTGAGCCCTGGGGTTGCTCCTTCCTACTTCTTCGTATTTGCAGCTCCTCAGGGCTGCTGAGAAAAGCCATCCTGCCCCATGTCTGTGAATTCACTGTGACTTCCTGCATCCCTGTGAATTTGGCAGGAAGCTTAGCATTACACTCTGATGAGAAAGGACAAATTCCCAAGGAGAAAAATAAGTCCTGTCCTGTGTTCTGAACCAGTTGGTAACTCTCCTGCTCTGCTTTATGAGTCTATCTAAAAGATCTATGTAATTTATTTAATGGGTATGAGTATTCTGCCTGCATTCACATATATGTGTACCACATGCATGCCTAGTGCCACGGATTCCCTGGCACTGGACTCATAGACAGTTGTGAGATGCCATGAGGGTGCTGGGAATTGAACCCAGGTCCTCTGGAGGAGTCGCCATTCCTCTTCACCACTGAGCCATCTCTCCAGCCCCTTGTGAGCCTATTTAAAGCCCTCAATTGCAGGCCTTTGACTTAGCTGAGATCAGTAGCCAGTGGAGAAACTCAAAAGAATGAATAAGATTGCCTATTCCACGTAGCCTACTGAGATGCCCGTGATGGGGCTGAGTGGCCAGGTCACGTGGTTCAAAGCAGCTAGTGGATACAGCAGAGGCTCTTCAGAAGACAAGCAGTTATTATTACATACTCTTGTTTGGCTCTTCAGGCCCAGTGATGCTGTAAAGCACAGGGTCTATGATGTCACATGAAACGCCCTGGAGGCCCAGGACCAGTATTGGAAGAAGCACTCCTAGAGTCCCCAGGATGTCCTAGTGTTAGCACTGGAAGTCCTGTGTCTGGAAACTGTTAGGGTTTTCATCTCTTTAAGAGACAAGCCACACCCACTCCTGGTGGGGCCCTGCCCTCCTCTTGCCATCTTGATTCTCACTGTCCCTTTTGGCACGTGTGCGCCCTCTCTTCTGCTCCCCTCTCTGTCTCTCTCCTTTCTCTTCTCCTTCTCCCCCCCTAAGTAATAAATATCCAATTCTATTCTGTATAATGTGTCTGTCCATGTGCCTTCTACCCGCTTCCTGCTCACAACCCCGGGGCTCGCTGGGATCAGCCTGCCCAGGGCCAGCCACTGCTCTAGAACTGGCAGCCATCTCTGCCTGGGACTAGCTGCTCTGTGAGCCTGCTGCCTACTGTCGCTGGGGATCTTGCAGCATTTTTAACAGAAACCTCTTGGCCCTGGGGACAGTTGTGGCCTTCTTTGCCTTCCAGATAGTGTACTTAGTGCCTAGTGTGTGTCAGGACTGGGAGAATAGCAGAGGGCAGGTAATGGTCCTCATTTCCTTTCAACAGCAGCAAGTCATCCACACAAGTGTGAGTACCACGACTTGTGACAAATCTGAGAGCTGCTAGGATGCTAACTAACTAACTAACTAAACTAGATGCTAGTCTCCAGGAGTGCTATGTGGTAAAAGACTGTCTTAGCCAGGGTGATTAAAGAAAGCCTCCATGGGGCTGACAGGGGACAGAGGAAGAAGATGGCAGGTGTTCATGTGAAGAATTGTGGGGGAAGGCTAGGTTGTCCAAGGTTGTTGGGAGCTGTGAACCCCCAGATCCTAAATTTCTTGTAAACAACTTGTTTTCCCCTGATCTGAGTGCCTACAGCTGCTCTGAGCATGAGACCCTCAGGAGTTCCTGATGGCAGGGGAATGGTTTCTGGTGCGTTTGTCTTGGGCATGGCTATCCCTATATAAGCTGTCCCTGGACACGATAAAGGGGGCATTCTTGGGCTATTCTTGTTTCAAGGGTGACCCGTGTCTCTGTCTGTGAGTCTTTGTGCATTTCAATTTCCAGCCGTTTGCCCAGTTCATAAACTGTATGGTGGTGCATAGATTGCAGACAGGTGTGGTGCGCCGCACAAGCTGAAGGGTCAAAAGCAAAGGCCTGACATAGGAACAAATATGCCGGGTTTGGGAAACAGAAGGAAGGCCATTGAAGGTGAGTTTAAGGAAAGGGGGAGTACAGAGGAAGGGAGAAAGAGATAGAAATATGTAGGGGTTCCTGATAGTGGATTGTTCTGAGATCTGCAGTAGGTATACCCTTGGGGAATATTACTCTCAAATAAAGGAACAAAGGTTCAGAGAAGTCAGGTAGGACTGGATAACGTGCTCCATGGAACTGAGGAGGGGACACTCTGTTATGATTTGAGTGTGAGCTGGCCCCCACAGTTTCAGGTCCTTAGCTGGTGGCACTATTTTGGTGAGACTGTCACATCTTTTTGGTCATGAGATCTAGCTGGCAGAAGTAGGGCTGAGGGGAAGGGTGTGAGGGTTACGTGCTATCTCTGCTTCTGGTGCTAAGGCCTCAGCTTTCTGATTGCTGATAGAATGTAACCAGCATCTCAGTCTCCCAGCTCATGCCACAGCTAGGATCATGACCACTACAATGCCTTTCTTGCCATGACGGGCTGTATCTCCTCAACCGTGTGCCACAGAAAATCCTTTCTCCTCTAAGTTGAGGGCTGTCTGTCATAACAAAGAGAATCATAGCTGACGACATTATCCGAAAGCTATCACATGGTTCCTCCCACTCATGTCCTTTATTTATGGGGTCTCAGTGAAGACCCCATTATGGAAGGGATGACCCATCACGTGCTGTATCATTCAGTGGATGTGCTAAGGCCCAGGACAAATTATTCTCTTTATGGTCATCTTTTTAGCATTCAAGTATAGGAAGAAAGTAGCTAACCAAGCAGAAAAGTTCTATATTCTCTGATCCATCCATCTTCTTGTATGATTTCTCATTGGGGAGGCTGCTGGGCTGCTCCTATCACTGGTCAGGAGATGGATGGAGATGGGAAGTCAAGCATTCTCCCCTTCATTGCCATCAGAAACCTTGTAGCATCTGACAAACCGAGACAGATTACTTCTCACACAGTGAAGCCTGAATTGCGGACAGGGGCCAGCTAGAAGGCCCCAAGCTCTGTTTCAGTATTGTTATTGGCAACATGATTGAGGGGGAAGTCAGGCGGTCTGTCAACTTGGCCTTCACGAGACTATTAGAGTGAAGCAAGTGGGAAAATGGATTTTGTTTTTAACAAGGTTTGCTTTCTGTCCTACATGATCAACTCCAAAACATACCATAAAAAATGGCTTCCAGTCCCTACTCTTAGGACACTCAGGAATTGTTAGGAGAGATGTGAGTGAGAAACTGAGCATTGAGCTTTACCGAGGAGTGTGATATTGCTTTTGTCGAGGCCAATGTTTGTGGTAGACAATGCCTCCTCCCCAAGATGCGCACAATAAATCCTGTGACTATGTCATGTGCCACAGAGGAGGAAAAGTCGGATTGTGGGTAGATTCGAGGAAGCCAACCAGAAGCTTTTAAAATAGGAAAAGTGGAGATAGTGTGTTTGCTTGCGACTTTAATGCCAGCATTTGGGAGGCAGAAGCAAATAGAGTTAAGGATGGGTTGGTCTACACAGCAAGTTCCAGGGTAGCCATGGATAACCTCTCTCAAAGCAAAGCAAAGCAAAGCAAACAAACCCAACAACAACAACAAAAAACCCCAAACAAACCCTCCGTAACAACAATAACAACAACCATCCCCTCGCCCAGAATGGGCATGGTGGCACGATGCTAATTTCAGTACTGGAAGACAGGGAGAGGAAGATCCCTGGGGCTTGCTAGCCAGTTAGTTCAGTTTACTTGGGTGAGCACACCAAGTCCTGTATCAAAAAAACAAAGTGGGGAGCTTCTAACATGGAAATTGACCCCTGGCCTACACACATGCTATGAGAACACACACTGGCACTCATATTTTGTATGACACACACCCACATTCCCATAAACAAATAGAAATAAACAATAAAAATAAAAAACAAGTAAATGAAGTAGACGGACTATCCCAGCTTACTCAGGTGGACCCAAGGGTCCTAGTGGGGGCATTAAAGGCAGAGGTGGGGAGATTGAAAAGTTGGACTCTCTGGGAAAGCTTTTGTCATTGCTGGCTTGAAGATAGAAGGGCCCAGAAGCCTAGAAATGTATGCAGCCTCTAGTGAGTGGAACCACCACACACACAGATTAATGGTTAGAGTCTTCACAGGGGCTGAAGCCCTGCTAACTCTCTAACCTCAGTCCCAGAAAATAAAAAAAATTGGAAGAGCAGGGCTGGGGAGATAGCTTAGAAATAAAGGGTTTTGCCATGCAGGCAGGGAGACCTGGGTTGCATTTGCAGAACCTACCTAAAAAGGCCGGATGTGGTGACATACTGATAATCTCAGATCTGGGGAGGCAGAGACAGGAGGATTTCTGTCACTCACATTTATGGCCTGTAGAAGAATGACATCAGCAGTTTGTTTCATTTTAAGCCACAAGTTTGTGTCATTGTGTTATACTAGTGACATCAAACAAAAACGACAATTTGTTAGGTTACTGACCACTTAAAAGGCCAATTTTTAAGTGTCTTCATCTACGGAAGGTCTCAGAGCACATAATAGTGTTAGTGTTAAAAACTTGGGGGTTTATTGTGGCTTTGTTTATGGTGGTGAGGAAGTGGGATCAATGTAGATGTCCATCTACAGATGATCGGATATTGCGAAAAGAGAAATCACAAAACTTGCAGGAAAATAGGTGGACATAGAATATCCAATATTATGTGAAGTCACATAATCTCAGAAAGAAAAAAAGCTGCATTTTCTTTCTCATATGCAGATCCTAGATTATAATATAATGTATATAATGTATATGTATATATACATATATACATTGGGCATAACATGTAAAAAGGAGAACAAGAAAGAATACATATTAGGTGATGAACAATGAAATTCAGAAAATGGCACATGAATCATAAAAGAGGATATAAAGCTAATTGTTTTTGTGACTGTTATTGATTTTTTCTTTGTAGTACATAAATGCATAAAACTATAATTGACAGAATCCAATTGTGATGCTTCAGAATGGCTATTTTAGCTGTACACCAGTTCATTAAGATGTAGAGCACTTGAGGCTGGCTAATTTCACTGTGCATCTTTATACTAAAGTATATATATTATATATAATTAAATAATATATATAACATCACACACACATA
>NW_004949096.1:8427238-8431134 GCF_000317375.1 Microtus ochrogaster | reverse complement strand
TTCCACAGAAAACCACTTTAAAAGCTATTTTTCCAACTAGAAAGCGTCATCTGGCTGGTGAGGTGGGAAAACATCACTAGCATGTTCCGTTATGGACTTATTCCATTTGTTGAAGATTTTGTGGGCTGGAGATTTGGTCAGGACTCGGTTGGGATCATTTGTCTCTGTCCCCTGTGGTCTTAGTTCAGGTCATTCCTGTGTCTGCGGTTAGTGGCTTGTCAGTTGGGTGTTGGTTGATTCTGCACAAGGCCACTCTCAAGCCCAGCAGTAGTCAGGGTTTCAGTTGGGTCGCTGTGGTGTTTATATCCATCTGCCTCTTTCCCTGGTGTAGCCAGTTTGGGCTCTCACTTGGCGAATGGGTTCTAGAGGGAGGATGCCATGCTCTCTTGACTCAGCCTTGCCACACTATTTGATGCTTTCCATTGGTCAAGACAAGGCAACCCTGGTAAAGATTTTGCAAACCACTCCTTGACTGTGAGCAGGAGCAGCTCCCCACAGCAGGAATGGGAAGAATTCCCAGCTGAGGTTTTCAAGCTCTGGTCTCTGTGGCTCCCATTTTTTTGCCTGCATGACCTGGTGTATTCTCTTCCTTCTTTTCCAGCCTCTCCCCTCTGGAGGGATCACTAGGGCTCAGGCTTCACTTTGGAGGGGAGAACCTCGAATGTGCCCAGCTGCTGTGACCATGTAAAGGTGGCTGACTGTAATTTAGAGAGGAAGAACTGTGGAGCCAGCTGAGGCTACAGATTAATTCCCACTCACAGCGGTAGCTTGCAGAAGAATGCCATCAGGGCCTCCGTCTCATTCCCGGGTGCACTTCCCCATTGCTTTGTAACTTAGTGGGGAGAAAGGCTTAATTAATGAAGACTTCACAAAGTTGGTGATAACTACCTGAAGGAGTTGGACAAAAAGAGACAACACCAGGCCAGGGGTCTATTCTGAAAGTGAAACCACAATTTCTACCATAAGAGGAGAGGCTGGATGCACAGTAGAAATGCTTTCGCTATCCTGTGGACCAACTCTAAACAGCCAGCTATTCGAGTGCTTGAAAAATGCTGATGGCTTCTGGAAAGTGTTTACTGCTTTTGCACTGAGATTGTGTTCCTGTCTCCCTCCACTATTGTTGATTCTTGGTCAGTTCTCTGGAGATGGTGAGGGGATGTGACATAAGCAGGCCTCTGAGCTTTCAGGTGTTTCAGTTCCCTCTAGACCGTTTTTTCTATAGGCAACCAAAGGAGGATGCAGTGAACACACACATGCATAGACATAGTTTCAGTATGTCTATAACAGATATATATTAATATGTATATAGTATGTGATATATATCATATGTGTGATATAATATATAAGAGTATATAATGTCTATACTTTATTGTAAAGATGCACAGTGAGATCAGCCAGACTCAAGTTCTCTACATCTTAATGAACTGGTGTACAGTTAGAATAGCTGTTCTGAAGCCACGGAGCATCACAATGGATGAACTTTTACTATCAATTATATTTTTACTATATATATTACTCTCTTTTTATAATTACTATATAGTTGATAGTGGGACTCAGAAATAAAGACCCTGTGGATGGTGAGACCAACACAGTCAGGATTTAATCCTGGAATCCTTCTCTTTCCATGACAAAAGTAGAGGAAAATCAAGAGTTCTACAGCAGCTCTTATTTTGTAGCAGCATAGAAAACATCCTTGGCATGTGGCCACTGGAAGCTTTGGGATTCACTCAACCATCAGAAAGCATTGTGCTGGGTAGACTGAAGTCAAGGCTGGACTTTTGTCTTCAGGATTTGCAAATTCCTCACTTTGAAACTTTGGGAAGATTTTTTTTCCCCACATTTCTTCATCTCCATTTTTTCTGTAAAATAAATGGATAATACTCATCACGTGACACTTCAGAGTATTGTATCAAATCCAGTTTTAATGTCCATACCTATCACATTGCAGGTGCACATTGTGATGGCTATATGACACCAAGTTCATAGGACTGATTGAGGGGACTGTGACTTAAGTCCTTGCATGGGTTTGTGCAGCAGCAAGCAAAACCAGCAATAACAGGACTGGAAGAGATGTGATTAAAGAAGGCTATGTTTTTTGAAGGATGTGTTTTTCATAACTACAGTATTAAGAGACAGTATTAGACTAATGAGTGGGGCTTTCAGAGAACTCTTTAAATTTATTTATCTTATTTTATGTGTATTGGTGTTTTGCCTGCACATATGTATGTACATCACACGAGTGCCTGATTCCCACAGAGGTCAGAAAAGTGTTGTTGGATCCCTTGGAACTGGGATTACAGAACATATCGGTGTTGGGAACTGAACGAGGGTCTTCTGCAAGAGCAACGAGTGCTCTTAACTACTGAGCTATTTCTCCAACCCTTTCAGATAAGTGTTAAAGAGAAAATAGATCTGGGGTCAAAGCCATGGCTCATTGTGACATGTCATGATGTTGAAAGGTGGAAGCAGAATAAGATGAGCATAGATCCCCAAGGATGGAGCAAACTATACCGACAGCAACCCATTGCTCTTTTGAGCCAGGTCTTGGCCATGGCAGGAGCCCAGTGTTTGTTTCTATTGTCTTCCCTCTGGTCTTTCTCATTGCCTTCACAAGCTTGGTTCTTCTGAAAACATCATCAGCTCCAAAAGTCCTTGGAGTGTTCAATCATAGCAGATAAGTCAAATAATAAAACCAAGAGCAAGGCACATTATTTTTTTTTTTTCAGTTGAGTTCCTCAGCCAGCCAGTGAATAGCTGGGAGAAACCATATCTCAGCTTAGCTTTCCCTCCACTAGTGAAGGTCCCCAGTGTCTCTCCAGCTCCCCTGCTACAACCCTCTGTAGCATTAGGGTGAGAAGAAATTCAAACTGTCTTTCTGAAAATCAATCCTCATATTTCTGGCTCCCTTGTTATGATAGTGATGTCTCCCTAGGGACAGTGGGCCACAGGCTGAGAGTAACTAACTGGTGTTCTTGGAGCTATCCCGACTTTCCCTGTCCCAATAGGGCCATGGAAGAACAAATCTGTTTGCTAGCACAGAGTCAAGAAAAGCCCCTTTGTCTTGATCCTCTTTGTCAGGACCAAGTTTTGCATGTCGCAGCTTAGATGTGCAAGAAGTCTGAAAGGAATTTCCTTCATTTCAATAATCATGTCGTTCTTTCTGAAGTACCACCCTTCCCACTCCCAGGAGAGTAGAAAACATAAGCCAGACAGATGCCTGAAGAAAAGAGAACACACTCTCCCAGTTCAAAACTGTCCCTGTGGGTAAGTATGCTAGTGGTCTGTCTGCTATCAATGGGTTTCTTCTTGTAAGGGTTTGTTCTCTTCTCTTTTGGGAGGTGGAATCTCAGGTGGAGGATGGTGGAACCTGTAGCCATTCTTGAGAGAAAGGGGAGGAGCCCTTTGTCTCTCTGGGGTCCTTGGGGCTCCTGTTCTCTGGCACTTGTTTCAAACACACAACCTTCTCTGCATCCTTGAGAGACCTGGATATGCAGTGAGTCATCTCCTAGCCCATGAAAAATATACTGAGTCATCCCCCCACTGGTTCCAGTCATCCTGGGGTTTTGCTGGTGACACTGGTTTGTTCTGATGCGGTCGCATCCTGAAACAGCTCCTACTTCCTGGATAGACCTCACTGTGGTCTCTGCTATGGAGTTTCTCCATCTTACGCTTTGTGAGCCCCACAGGTAGGCTTCTAACTTCTTTATTCTTAGCAACCTTCAC
The DNA here is from genome assembly GCF_000317375.1 of Microtus ochrogaster. Classification (NCBI taxonomy): domain Eukaryota; kingdom Metazoa; phylum Chordata; class Mammalia; order Rodentia; family Cricetidae; genus Microtus; species Microtus ochrogaster. Next base: position 8,427,411 of record NW_004949096.1, on the reverse strand, counting down.
CATCTCTTTTACTAGATCCTCAATGCTTTCTAGATCTTTCAGCAGAAGCCCAAGAGAGACATGGTTCTGGGTGGTATGAAGCTTTCTCAGGCCTCATCTACATAGGAGCTTCTTTCTGCTCTGCCTGGTGATGCTCACACCTGATGCTCATAGCACCCCTTAGACACACATAC
>NW_004949096.1:8416371-8427085 GCF_000317375.1 Microtus ochrogaster | reverse complement strand
TCTTTCCTTCCTTCCTTCCTTCCTTCCTTCCTTCCTTCCTTCCTTCCTTCCTTCCTTCCTTCCTTCTTTTCTTTGCTTTTCTGAGACAGGATTTCTCTGTGTAACAGCCCTCGCTCTCCTGTAACTCTCTTTACAATCCAGGCTGGCCTCGAACTCACAGAGAGGTACTTGCCCCTACGTCTCTAGTGCTGGGATTAAAGAGCAGTGTGTTTTTTGTTTGTTTGTCTTACACTTCACAGTGTTCCCGGGTTTACTCTCACTCCACACTGAGGATGTGATGTGGATGAGGTGTGCAATCAGAGTGTGGTGTCTCACGTGTTCACCCTCTCATCCCTCTTAGCACCTCCTCACTCCCTGGAAGCACTTTCTCTTCTCTGACAAGGGCTGTCCCCACCTCTTTCTTATGTCCCAACCTCTTTGACTTCGGTCTTTGCCTTCAGGTTCAAAAGAACTATAGAGAAAGAAAGAAGACTGGACAGCCATCTCCAACTGTATGTCCCAAGATTGTCACAGCCCAATCAACCATGTGGTGACTTATCCTGATTTGAAACTTTAGATTCCTTTTGTGGATTTTGAAACCTAGGAGACCCCCTAGGAATCTTCTACTATAATCTAGAAGGTTCAAAGATGGTAAGTGACTTGAAAAGTAATTACACTACTATTTAGTAAAAGGGGACCCAGGGCTCACTCTGCTGCCACTCTCCCTTCCTATTTTCAGTTATTATAAATCCTAAAACACAATAAAGACACATAGGGAATGAACGGAAAGAAGAGTAGTCTGAGTCCAGGGCTATGAATGAAGAGGAGTACAGTTTGTCAGCTCTTCAGCTGACTCATTCCAGGGAAATAGCATCAACTTTTCTCTGTGTATATATATTCAATTTACCATGCATACACCTCTATCATCCATCTATCTATCTATCTATCTATCTATCTATCTATCTATCTATCTATCTACCCTATCTATCAATAATTCAACCATCCATCCATCCATCCATCCATCCATCCATCCATCCATCCATCCATTTATCCGGTTTCTGTTTGTCTTTTAGTATTTCATACACTTTAAAAAACATGATTATATAAAGATTTTTCAAGTCCAAAATCTAACAGAGGAGGTGAGCAAGCTAGAGATTGGGGTAGAGCTACAATTTAAACCCACAGTTAGTCTCCTGGCATCATTTCTTCCAGTTTAGAGAAGAGTCTTCAACATTATGGAGGGTAATCTGAGTTACTCAAAATATATCCAACCCAAATCTACTCCTCCCTGCTTCCCTCTATCCCTTCTCCCATTCCCATCTCTCTCTCTCTCTCTCTCTCTCTCTCTCTCTCTCTCTCTCTCTCTCTCTCTCACACACACACACACACACACACACACACACAAACACACAGCCATCTAAAAACATCTTCATAGGGCAGGGCATGGTGGAACACACCTTGAATCCTAGCACTCAGAAGCAAAAGTAATCAGATCTTGTGAGTTTGAGGTTAGTCTAGTCTGCAAATGTAGTTCCAGGACAGCCAGGGTTACATAAGAGAGATCCTGTCTCAAAAACAAAAACAAAAAAAAAAAACAAAAAAAAATTTTCACAGAAACCTTCAAAATAATGCACCAAATATGTGGACACTGAGCAGACAAACGGACACTGAAAGTAACTGTCTTTGGGACTTAGGAAGCTTCACTGTGGACTAGGAAGTCTTTGCCAGGAAGGATCTACTATCCATCTAGTCAGCTGAAGTTCTTGAAGGTAAATTTCATCTCGGTTCAGGTCTAAATGGCTAAAGTCTGTCCCTCCCCAGGCATTACCTTAAGGAAGAAGAGAAGGTAAAGAACGGGTACTGGGCAAGGAACAAGGGGCAGATGATTTCCACCTGCTTTGCTTAGACCATGCACAACACTGAGGAAAGTTAAACGCACATTTCTGAATGGCAGAAGCTGGGCTGCAAAGGCTTCCTATTTGTGATCCCACCTGCATGGCTTTCTGAAAGAGGCAAAGCTATGAAGACAGTGATGAGCGTGGTGGCTGTCAAGGGTGAGCATGGGGGCAGGCCCACAGGCAGAGGATTCTGAGGCAGTGGAAATACTCTATACGGCACTGCACTGGTGGGAACATGCACTCAGACATTTGTCACACCCGCAACACATAAACATCAAGGGAAGAACCCAGACTCTGATGCCGAGGGAGTGTCCGTGATCTCAGTAGGTGCATCAGTTTTTTTTTCCAGATGAGATAACTCCTCAGATTCCCAATACAGGCAAGGATGACAATGGACTTCTGATCCTCCTGCTTCTGCTTCTTGAGTACTGCTATTACAGGTATGTGATACTGTAAAAGCACTCCACCAACTGAGCTACATCCCCAGTGGTCATATTTTGTTGTTGTTGTTGAGGCATGCCCTTATGTAGTTCAGGCTGGCTTTGAACCTGTTACGTAGCTGAGGATAGCCTTGGATTCCTGCTTCTACCTCTTGAGTGCCAGGACTTCAGGCCTGTGAGCTGCTGTGCCCGGTCAGCTAAGCATGTCAGTTGTTGCAAGTGTGCTACTCTGGAAGGTGTTGATAAAAAGGGAGCTGCGGGGCAGCTAAGGTCACCGGATAAGTATCTATACCTTCTTTACCATTTTGCAGTGAACTCGGACTTGCTCTTCAACAACAGCATAAAGAAAGAAAGCAGTTGAAGCTTGCTTTGCCTGAAGGGTTCATTCATTCATTATAAAAGACACAGAAGACTCTAGGAAGTCCTGGACAGGAACACAAATAGGGTTGGGAAGAGGACTAGGCTTCTGTGGAACAATGATCTTGTACCCAGTAAAGATTTATCAATTTTAATGCTTTAATAAAATGCTGATTGGCCAGTAGCCAGGCAGGAAGTATAGGCCAGGCGACCAGTCAGGAAGTAGAGGTGGGGCAATGAGAACAGGAGAATTCTGGGAAGAGAAAAGGATCAGTCTGCAGTCAACACAGAGGAAGCAAGATGAGAATGCCTCGCTGATAAAAGGTACTAAGCCACATGGCTATCACAGACAAGATTTATGGGTTAATGTAAGTTATAAAAGAGTTAATTAGAAGCCTGGGCTAACAGGCCAACCAGTTTGTAATTAATGTAGATGTCTCTGTGTTTCTTTGGGACTGAATGACCGTGGGACCAGGTAGGATGGAAACCTCTCTACACTAGGCTCAGGAGCAGGATTGAAAAATATGAATTCTGGATGCCCTGCCTTTGCTGGAGGCTGGCTTCTCCTCATGTGACTGCAGGTTACCCACTGAAAATCTGTACATTTAGGCAAAGCCACACACTCTTGTTCCTTGAGCCCATTTCTACTTCCTGGGAAAACGTTGTCTGTCTCAGCCCAGGTGAGACAGCTTACTTTTGATACTGTCAATTATGACAGGAGACTGAAGTTAGCCTTCAGAGAATTACTGGCAGAGGCTGCTGGTGGGGAGGTGGGGTTAAAGGTTTCTATAGAAACTGGGCAGATAATGCCAAGAGGAGCTGCTCCTCCATCCCTGCCAGCAAGCACTGCAGGGAGCTCAAGTTCATATCCATGGAAATTGGGATGGAGCTGCCAGCCTCTCCTGAACCCTACAACCCCTCCCTTTGCAGGGGGCCTGCCCCAGTGACATTTCTCAGTAGGTGACAGTAGCAAAGAGAGCCAATTGAGAATGCCAGCCTACCCTCCCTTCAGGAGGGGAGGGCAGAACAGGTCCTGTAGCTATTCACAGCTGCCGAACTGAGGGGTCACGCCATTGCCTTGCCTGAAACGAGAGCTCATTCACAAGTCAGTTCATGGTCCAAGAAACAAAAATAATATTTAATGAGCAAAAATCGTCTTTGTTTAATTACAGGAAATGTCAAGGTTGAATCCAAGTGCTTTGCTTAAGGTCAAATGCTCAGCGCTATCAAAAAGCATTTAAACCAAAGCCGATGAGCTATTAAAGCCCAGGCTAGTTAAAAACCAGGCCGAGATCTTCAGTGATTTATTTCCCTCTATTGGAAGCAGGGATGCTGAGCTGGAACACTCCGCCGGCAGCTTAGGCCTTGCTCTTCGGTGCAGTATTCCTTAGACTGATGACAAATTCCAAGAGGAAGTTAACACCCCTCCTCTTCCAAGTAGTTACCTCCAAGGCTCCAGCTTTCACTTTCCAATTTGCCAACGATTTAAAAAGGTATAGCCTTCTTTCCAGAGCTTCTGATCTAATCACTGAGGGGCAAGACCTGGGCAGTGGTATTTTTTTTTAAAGGTTTCTAAGGGAAGAGTTTCAAATCTATGGTGGGATTGAGAACAACTTGGCTAAATTGTTTAGTTAATGAAAATAAATGCTGAGAGCTGAGGCTCCTGTGGCCTGGACTTCCCTCCATAGTTCTGTAATTTCTCATGGTTTGCACCCAATAAAACATTTATATCATCTAGGCTGCCTGTGCTTCCTGGAGTCCAATACTGCCTGATTTCTGGAGGGGCTTGTGTGAGCAGGCTTCCCACGGCACAGGCTGGCCATAGCGTACCTCCCTTGTCTGGAAGTGGATGCGATGGGAACTCACATCCTGGTCCTCACACCACACGGGTGACTGCAGGGCAGTTGTGATGTGTCAAGAGAGGGACGGGAATTCAGACCACGGCTCGGTCCCTTTGGAGAGTCTGAAAAGAAGAGGCCAGCGGATCGTTCCTGCAGCGAGAAATCTTTCTCCTGTTATTTATGCACACAGCTTCACTGCTCTTTCTTTCTTTCTTGTCATACAATAGAAATAATGACCTTGGTACTGGACCCTGTGCTGCGCTAGGACAATTAATCACCCACCAAGTCATTTATTTCCTCTTACTCTAGTCCACCAGGACCATTATCCTGTAGGTAAACAGAGGTGTCTGTAAATCACAGGCGGAACACGAGTCCATGGGAGAATAGTTGATTAAGCGCTCCTATAACTTACAGTTACATAGCACCTCTTGTCCCAAAGATCTCCAAGCACCAGAGAGACTGATGTATGTGCTGGTATCCAGCCCCTACATATGTCATTTCCTGCATTAGTGTCCAAGCGTGCATGTGTAATGTTTATTGTCTTGTCATATTGTTACCCTCCAAACTACAGCCACGGACTAGACAGGAAGCAAGGAAAGAAGCTTTCCGCTTCCGTGGGTAATAAGCAATCAAGTGGAAAGCTGGGAGCAATAACGGAGCAACCTAGCCACCCTCCTGAGCGAGATTCCTTAGGGTCATGAGATGCTGGACATCTTAGAGTGTTCTGCTTTAAATCTATAGTTGGCAGCAAGCAAGGAGGCTTGGAGGCAGAGTGTGAGCTGTGTCGGGATCGAAGGTTCCAGGGCCTGTGAGATTGATATTCTAGGAGAGAAGGCAGTAATGATTGCCTGGACAGAAGGCCTCAGCACTATTCCTGATAGCCCTGCCCCTCGCGCTGTAGTAGCATATGGACTTATCTGAAAGGCAGTAAGAAGCAATTTCTGTTTAAAGCTAGTGTTTACTCCTATTTTTTATTAACTGTGTGATTGATGTTCTGATCATACCAAGTGATTACGGGTGGGAGGAGGAGTGTCCCCTCTCGTAATTGCTGAGGTTGATTTGTGAGGTTTTACTCTTACATATCTTAGTTGACTCTTTTTGCTTTGGGTTTTCTCTTTTCTTTTTTGAGAGAAAAAAATAATGATAGTTTGAGCTAAATTATAGGAATTCCTAACCTCAAATCAGACTCATCTTTACGGCTCCGATATCTTCATAAAACCCCAAAATGTTAGATTAAATTGAATTCAATATAAGTTCAATTCAAACAAAACAACCAAGCCGGTGTGATTGGATTTAATCTAATGGGAGGGATGATGCTGTTTGCTGAACGGAGATTACCCCTCAGGTGAGTGCACACTGCAGGCTGCCGCCCGACTCCCGGCTTGCCATGCCTGGGCTGCCAGGTGCCATGTGATGGCCAGGCCTCTCATAATTGCTTTCGGTCTGAACTGCTATGGGAAAAATCCCTTCTTGAGCCATACGATTAAGTTATTGGGTCTTAATTTTGGAAAACCTAGTGTTTCTGCGTGAAGCCCACATCTCCACTGCTGGAGTGAGCATGGCCCCTGGGATCCTGAGGCACTATTTGATTATGAGGAGCCATGGAATGATGCAGAAGATGACAAAATTCAATTTTAAAACTATGCTCACAAGGAGAACCCTCAATTAGGACAGCATCATAAAATTTTTAACACACTCCTGGGGATCTCTGGAACTACAGGCCCCATATTGAAACACACGCTGGAGGTAACTAGGTTTAGGCTAATGGTGACTTTAAAGATGGAATCAGTGGAAATTTCTGAATGAAAAAAGCATCAAAGTAAAATTTAATAGTAGTTGTGTGGTGGTGCATGACTTTAATCCCAGCACTGGGAGATTTCTGTGAGATCAAGACCAGTCTGGTCTACAGAATAAGTTCCAGGACAGCCAGGGCCAATACACAGAGGAACCCTGTCTCAAAATACCAAGACCAAAAACCAAAAAAAAAAAAAAAAATCCCTAAACTTAACCTTGTCCTCTGCTCTGCCATCATGTTGCCAGGTCCAAGAGACACAGATAGTTCCATAACAGGCTCCAAAACAGAAAAAAAATATAACCAAAAAAAAAAAAAAAAAAAAAAAAAAAAAAAAAAAAAGGTTTAAAACTAAACAACAATAAAATTCACTTCTTCACATCAGAGGGTGGAATCTTATTGATGTGTTAGAGACAGTCAAGTCTATCTGTTTGCTCTTTTTCCACTGTGTGTGTGCTTGTAAGTGTGCAAGGTGTGTGTTCACACCCCAGTGCACAGGCAGAGGTCAGAGAACTGCTCTGTCACTCTTTGTGTTGTTCTTGTAAGAGAGTTTCTCATTGAACCTTGGCAGCAAGCGAGCCCCAAGACCATCCTCTCCCCACCCACCACAGCAATGGATTACAGATGTGCAAACCCCGCTTGGTTCAAACACAGGTGCTCACGCTTGAGTGCCAAGTGCCCAGACTCACTGAGTCATCTCCCTAGGCCCTCCTTTTCTTTTTGACTAGGAAGAGGACTCCTCGTGTGATTTTAAAAGTGTGGCTAAACAGCTGGTCAGCATGGAACTACATTTCCCAGTTTTCCTTGCAGCTTGTGGCCCTGAGATTCTCCTCAGTCAATAGGAGCCTAAGTGTTCATCTTCTGCACCCTTGCTGAAAAGACTGCCTACCTTCTATCCTCCTCTCTTCCTTTGGGCGACTACTGATAGGCCAGCCATAGGCATGAAGCAGTACCCAAACAGATCTGGAGGAAGAAAATAGAGAAGACCTGGATCACGCGATTACCTTGTAGCCTGGAGCTGTCCATCTGCCTTGGTTACCACTGGTCTGTTTTCTACTGGTTAAACTAAAGCACTTTGGATTTCTGTTAAAACACAACATTTTAGCTATACTCTATCCCGATACAGAAAGTCCAGTTTTATTTACTCAAAAAGTATTTTGGGCTTACTCAATGCCTGGTACCAGAAGAGAAAGGATTTATTTGAGATTGTATAATGGTTTGCGGCAGATTAGGTGCCAAGCAAGTCTGAGGATTCCTGGGACCAGGGAGTCATCTGGAGTACTTTCTCACATGACTCGGTTGATCCTTGCATGGCATTTTTTTTTCCTGAAGGGAAAAATAATAATAGTTTGAACTAAATTATAGGGTTCTGAACCCCAAAACAACATTTATTCAGTACGATAAGGCCAGAGCCCTTTGTTTACAGACATGTACGGAGAGCCTCACAGTGTCTCGGCACTCCATCAGCCAGCACGACAGTGGTAGAGGAAGGCAGAGGTGGGGATGACGTGGCGTCACTTACATGCTGCAGAAGAAGACACACTGGAGTTGTGTTAGGTTGGTTCACTTTAATGGTCTCAAGTGGCCTGGGGGGTGAGAAACACAGCAAAGAGGAAGGCTGAACCTAACAGGTTCTCTCCTTCCATCCTCAAGCCGGTCCTTATTGCTTCATCTTGCTTTCCTGTCTGAGCTACTACAATGATTAGAGATTCTTTCTTTCTTTGTTGTTTCTTCCTTCCTTCCTCCTTTTCTTCCCTCCCTTTCTTTCTTTCGTATCCTTTTATGTCCATTTCTTTGACGAGAAGTGTAGAGAGCTGCGTGGAGCCGCACCTGATGGCGATGTAGAGAGCTACATGGAGCCGCACCTGACGGTGCTGGCTTCCGCCCTCCGCGATCCCGAAAGCGAGTGCTCTCTGTGATAATCAGCTCCTATTATGGCTAAGGCCTGATTCATACTATTATCACTCAATGATTCTCAGCTGCTTGCAAATGCGTGGACCTATGGGCAGTGCCCACCTGGCAATCCGGGGTTGGTGGCCTGTGCCTTTTTAAGGGCTGGGAGAGGTTTTGCCTGGGGAGAGAGAGAGAAAGAGAGAGAGAGAGAGAGAGATATCTTCAATTGTCAAAAGATCCTGAATAAACTGCTTGCAAGAAGAGCTCCGGTGTTGTGTCTTCCTTGCTGGTCGAGGCGGGCGCGACAGAGAAGACCTCTCCTTATCCACCGCTGATTCCCTAGCGACCAGAAAAGTGAGGGACTCAAAGGCATTGTTGAGCGAATAAAAGAACGGAAGTCAGGAGAGGACAGCAGTAATGCAGAAAAGGAGACACATAAATCATGAGGCCATGAATCACAGTTCAGATTGTGTTTCTTTGGCGGCAGAATAAAAACTACATGTCTCCAGTAAACGAAGAAGTATCGCAGCTTCCTCCTGGAAAGCTGTATCACTATGGACGCCCCTCCCCTCCTGCCACCACCCACTATTGCCCTCCCTAGATGCTGCACTCATCTTTTGTGAGATTGTAATGGAGTACGTGAAGGAGGCTTTGTGGGAAGGGTGAACGTTTAGGTAGTTTCGTGTGGTCCTGGTGTGGCCCTGTCGCAGCTGCTTAGTGCTGTAGGAGGAAGGGTCACTTCTCTAAGCAGGACGTCTCAGACAGATTCAGACATCTGATTCCTTCTTCCTGGAGAACTCACTCAAGGAGTGCAACATTCCCTTCCAAAGTGATCTCCCACTCTCCACTAGAGCTCACTCTTAAAGATGCCACACTCCGCAACATGGCCATTCCACAGGCCAAGCTCTTGGCTCTTGAACTTTTAGAAGGAACAAACAGCACTTGAAGAATAATCCACAGCAGGGTGTAAGTGAGCATGCCTCCCCATATTCTCAGTAAACCATCGCCCCACTGCAGGGGTGTAATTGACCATGCCTCCCCATAGTCTCTGGACCATCGCTGCATCTATGCTGTACCCCTACTCCCCAGAGCCCACAGGATTGCATCAGGGGTACCAAGGCAGACTTCTCCTAGGACTCTGGGACTCCTCTGACAGACAGTTTTGACTGGTGAGCTCTGAAGAGCCCGCCCAGGTTGTGTGCCAATCTCTGGCTCTTTGAGCTTTCCTTTCTGCTTTCTGTCCCAGGGAGCAGACTGATGGTGGCAGTCTGGTGGCTCTCTCAGTCACCAGATGCCTCCCTTGCGGTCTCTATAGCTGTTTTCCCTTCTCAAGTCATTGTGTACTTAATCTCTTGTTGGTATCTGATCCTCGGAGGATGCTGAGCGGAAGGCCCAGGGGTTCACCATTGCTTTTCCAATCTAGGGCTTGCTCTTGTAGAACCCAGCACATTGGCCTGTCATTCCCAGATCTAGACCGGATTTGGGAATGCAAACAGAAAAGCAAGAGAATAGGCAGATGTTGATTATTGTTCCTTATTGTAGGTAACTGGCACCAAACGAAATAAACAGCAGGAGGGCATAGTGCTGGAGAGGAAAAGGCAAGCAAAAAAACCAATCTTCTGAGTTCAGGGCCTCTCTGGCCAGTAGGAAGGACAGCAGCTTTGATACGCAGGCTGCAGTACACTTGCTGAATTTTCGATAGCGGAAGACAAAGATGGGCAAACTCAAGCCGATGGCAGTGCCCATCACTTCAGCACATGGTTCGGTTGTTCTGCTTAATTACAGAGTGGGAGGTAATTGGGCCGAGCTTGTCAAAAGTGAGATGTCACTGTATGCCTTGGAGAAAGCCAGCAGACAGGAAGGTTCGTTCCTGAGCGATGGATTCCTACCGTTCTGCCTTGCCGTGTCCTCTAGAGTATTCAGAGCCTGGCAGGACACAGGTTAATGCTCTCATTTATTAACATGACATGATTTAATTAATTTGTAATGGAGAAATTGAAATATATTAGTTATGCCTTGCTCCTAACACATGATTCCAAAATGCAGTGGCTTAAAGCATCATGTTTTCATTTTGTTTTGTTTTATCTCAGTTTCTGCGGATTGAGGACACAGATTTACCCTTCTTCTGGACCAAACTCTTTTATAGATGGTTAACAAGATACCATACGGTTTCTATCATCTCAAGACTCAGCTGGCAATAGCCTAGTAAACTCCTTGCCTTGCTAACAAGGGACTTGAGCTAGAATTCTAATACTTATTTTAAAAAAGAAAAAAAATCAGGCATGGTGGGACATTACTTACTATCCCGTTGAAAAGGAATAGATAGGTGATAGATAGATAGATAGATAGATAGATAGATAGATAGATAGATCGATCGATCTCTGGAGCGTGCTGCCCAGGCAGCACAGGCTACTTGGCAAATTCTAGGCCAGGTCATTGAGAGAGTTTGTCTCAAAGAAAAGGTGGATGGTGCTGAGGAATGACACCAGATATGCATGCATACCCAAATATACA
>NW_004949096.1:8408160-8416261 GCF_000317375.1 Microtus ochrogaster | reverse complement strand
CACACACACACACACACACACACCCCTCAGCTGGGAAAAGGGTCATTTCCTGTTGTTTTGAAGGCTTCAGTTTCCTGGTGGCTTTGGCAGGAGTCTGTACTTGGTCTCCTGGGTGACTCACAGTAGGTGTCAAGGGAGTTCACCAGGGGGAGCTAGTGAGAGAGCCAGGAGAGAAAGATGCAAGCTAAACAAATCTTTTCTTCCTTAAGTTGCTTTGTCAGGCTATTTTACCACAGCAGCAAAAATGAAATTAAGACAGAATTTATCTCTGATAGTTCTGGAGGCTACGAAGTCTGTCTTGGTTACTTTTCTATTGCTGTGAAGGGGCACCTTGACTAAGGCAATTTATAAAGGAAAGCATTTCATTGGGGGCTTGTTTACAGTCCGGGATTGATGAGTCCATGATCACCAATCAAGGCGGAAGCATGGCAACAGACAGGCTGGCATGTCCCGGAAGCAGAAGCTGTGCGCTTACATCTGCTCAACATGCAGCAGGCAGAGAGAGTGAGAGACTGGACATGGGGTGGGCATTTGAAACCTCACCCCACAGTGTTACACCTCCTCCAACAAGACCATATTTCCTAATCCTTCCCCAGTTTCACACACTAGGGACCACACATTCCAATATATGAGCCAAGGAGAGCCATTCTTATCAAAACCACTACAGAGCCCAAGCTCAAGATGGTGGAAGATTCCTTGTCTGGTGAGGCCCTCCCTCTAGGTTCATAGACAATTCTTTCATGCTGATTCATCAGAGGGACAAGTGATGTGGGATTCCCTCTCTATGCTGTGAATACCATTGGTTAATAAAAAAAAAAATCCTTTGGCTTGTTGATAGGGCAGAGCAGAGCTAGACAGGGAAAACTAAATTGAATGATGGGAGAAAGGAGGCAGAGGCAAGGAGAAGCCATGAAGCCACAGCCTGAGATAGACATGCCAGAAACTTGCTGGTAGGCCACGAGCCTTGTGGTAAAATATAAAATACTGGAAATGTATTAATTCTAGACATAAGAGTTAGCTAGCAATACACTTAAGTGATTGGCCAAGCAGTGATTTAAATAATACAGTTTTGTCTGTGGTTTCTATCCTGCCCAGTTCCCACAACCATAAAGTCCCAAAGTAATCACACAGAGGTCTTCATTAGTTATCAACTGATTGGCCTATTAGCTCAGGCTTCTTATTAACTCTTACACTTATATTAGCCCATTATTCTTATCTATGTTAGCCACATGCTTCAGTGAGGCAGTCACAACTTGCTCGCTTTATGTCTGAATCATAACTACAGAATGCAGAATCCTCTTCCCAGAATTCTCCTGTTCTCATTGTCCTGCCTCTACTTCCTGCCTGGTTGCCCCACCTATACTACCGGCCAATCACCATTTTATTAAACAAGTACAAGAAACAAATGTTCACAGGGTAAAATCATTGTTCCACAGCAATACAGTTTCTGTGTGGTTATTTCGGGAGTCTGGGCGGCTGGTAAATGAACAAGCAGCCTTCCTACAACAGATAAGGAGTCTCTCTTCAGGCTCTTTTGAAAGGAAATTTAACCATTAATGAAGGCACAGGCTACCTGACTTTATCCCCTCTTAAAGATTCACACTCTAAATCCATCACCTTCATCACCTTTTGGGTGAATTTTCAATGTATGAGGGTAAGGGGCACAAATATCCTATAATAACAGCTCAACCATGGACCCAACATCCCACCCTTCTGCCGTACCTTCTTCCTTAGAAGCCAGTTCCACAACACAGATCACACTCAAAGGAAGGGGATCCCAAAATGTGTGAGTGCCAGGAGGAAAAGGCTGCTGGGCACCATTTCAGAGGCTGCTTCGATACAAGCCCAAACAAACACCACCAAAACTCAGAAGCATTAATGAATGTGTAATAGTCAAAAGTGGAAGGAGGAATAACTTAGCCCCAGAAAATAAAGGTGCTCTTCGAAAGGGGTTGAGCTTTCCTAGGATTTTATTTATATGACTGGTTAAGTTTTGAGATAACTAAGAATTGTGCTTCTGTGAGGAAGTCAGGACCACGAGGGGTGCACCCACCTACTGATCTATTGGGAGCTCACCAAGGCCAGCTGGACTATGACTGAAAAAGCATGGGATAAAACCGGACTCTCTGAACATGGCGAACAATGAGGGCTGATGAGAAGCCAAGGACAATGGCACGGGGTTTTGATCCTACTTCATGTTCTGGCTGTGTGGGAACCTAGCCAGTTTGGATGTTCACCTTCCTAGATATGGACGGAGGGGGGAGGACCTTGGAGTTACCACAGGGCAGGGAACCCTGACTGCTCTTTGGACTGGAGAGGGAGGGGGAGAGAAGTGGGGGAGGGGGAGAAGGGTGGGAGGAGGGGGAGGGAAATGGGAGGCTGAGAGAAGGGGGAAACTTTTTGTTTTCCTTTTCTCAATAAAAAAATAAATAAAATATAAAAAAAAGTTTTGAGATAAGCCTGACAAGCCTCTCCACCTAGCTTCTGAGAAGTACCAAAGCATCCAGAGGGTTGTCCATAGAAACACAGGCTTTTCCCCTTATCTGAAAAGCTTATACAAACTCTGCAGTCGAGGCCATAAAATCTGCACTTGTTTCAATAAAAAGTCTAAAAGTGACTTATGGAAAAAAGTTGAGTTCTCAAGGCTAGGCTTCATGTAGACTAAAAGTGCTGAGGTTCCAGAGGACCAGTCCCTTCCCATGGTCTGGTCTGTGACTCTGCTGAGTCACTGCAGGGTTTTTCCTGTCACATGCAGAAGCTAATGATTATCATCTGTTAACCAGAAAAACAAAAACAAAGAAAGATCTTGCAAAATCTATTTGTTTTCTGTGTATTTTCTTTTCTGGTGTGTGTGTGTGTGTGTGTGTGTGTTTGTGTGATGTGTGTGTGTTTGTATGTGTATCAAACTGAAAAGCAAACTCAAAGGTCTTGTTTATCTTAAATATGTACTTTGCCATTTAATATCCATCACCCAATTTTTTATGCTCTAAAGAGTTTAGGTTCTCCACTCACTATTCCTATGAGGTCCCTACACTAAATGTGTTAACGACTATCTAGTCTTCAAACATAGTAGCTGTTTCTTGCTTGATGCTGTGTGTATCATATCTTGACTGGGCTTTTTTTTTTTTTTTCTGTTGTCCCTCAGTGATTTCTCTCTTTTACTGATCCTTTAGCTCAGGGAGTCAGGGGAGGTCAAAGAGAAGCAACAGCATGTTCTTGACTTCAGGAACATACCTGCTCTGTGTGGATCCTCATCTGTGAGCATACATTTACCTGTTAAGACAAATAAACCTGCCACTTTTTTGTGCTTTTTCTGGGATCTTTCCTTTCTGTTCATGCCTTGTGTGAGTTGCTGGTTCGTTCAAAGATCACAGGAAAGGAATAGTACTGCAGATGACAGTGTTATGCCAAAGTCCCCGCAAAAGCCAACAAGGAAACCAAGTCCTGTATGTAAAAGCAAAGAGCCTTTATTTTATGCAAGTTTGCAAACTCAGTCTCTCCACATGTCCAATGTATTGGAATAACTGGAGAGCCCCTGAGCTCAGTTAGAATTGGGTTTTTATAGTGGTAAAGATGGGGGTGAGGGGTTTCTGAGGTTTTGGGACCTCTGTTTGGCTGACATTTGTCTAGGGGTGTCCTGATGAGTGTGTTCTTGCAGGTGATCCTATCTTCAGCGGTTGGAATGTTAGGCATTTCTTTTGGATGGTCTGTTCTTGGATGGAGGTCGGGTAATCTCAGTTTGTGGTCCTTCCTGCAACCAGGTATTGCTTCAGGGTAAACTACTGAGACTCAGGCCTCCATTTAAATTTATAGATGGCTGAGTCCTATTCTGGCAGGTGATAATGGTTGGAAGTATAGAACTTCCTTTGGGTGACTTGCCTACACTTAGCACATCAGGTCTGGCTCCCACAACAGAGAAGAAGAATTTTCCTTGCTCTACATTTCAAAAACACAAGACTCTAGAAGAAGCTGGCGTTTTCAGGACAGAGATAATAGCTTTGAGAAAAACATCCCAAGAGCAAACATATCAATTTGGCAGGAGTCTTCTCCACAGAAAGATTGTTGGCATTAGAGGGCTAAGTATTAAGGAAATAGAAGATTGCTATTGAAAGACCCCCGGTGTGGGGAGACTCTCACTCAAGTCTCGGGATAACACGACCCCCCCAGTAACTCACGAGAGACCGTCCTTGCTGCAGTCACATGAGGCTTTAATGATGAGATGAGACGGGAACCAGTGCATTGGGCCGAGACTCATAACCCACGCAGGGCGAGAGTTCCACCCCGAGTGACCTGGAGAAGCGATTTTTAAGGGAAGAAACCACAGCCCAGTGATCTGGAATTGGCAGGGAGTGTGTCACAGAAAATTCCGAAAATACCAGTGAAGATTACAAGGGGGCAACCCCCTGCCTCTCAGGACCACTCCCAAAGTCATAATCAGCTAGTTCTTAAAACACATCACAATGACGATCACAAGGGGGAAACTCCCTGTTTCTCAAGATTATTCTCAAGATTACAACCTAACTTTCTCTTCAGCTAGTTCTTGAAACAGTCACTAAACTGGCTAATCCTAGATTTTTTATTTTTCTCTTTTTGCTTGGATTTTTGGCTATTTTCTTGCTGCTGGGGAGGTCTGGATTTACTTAGGTCTTTCACTATATTTGTGAACTCTTGTGGAGAAGCACAGTCAAAAGACCAAGGGACAAGAAAAACCAAAGAGAAATTTGAGCATGTCAAAATGACCCAATGTCACAACACAGACGCGGTCTCAGAGAGATCTCCTAGAATTGAATGTTAAGACATTAACATGGACAGATGATGTGGGAGCAAGGTCAACAGGCAGGATCTTTATACTTCCTCTCAGAACGGGGTTACAACCATATGGTGAAAAGACAGGAGGTCCCAGATCAGCGAATTCAAGTGCAAATGGAATTCAAGGCAGAAACTAAGCTGAACTATAATGTGTATTTTTATTTATTTTTTCTAAAATTCCTAAACTAGGGTCTCATATAGCCCAGGCTGGCCTTGAACTGGCTATATAGCCAAGGATGACCTTCCACTTCCGCTCCTCAGGTCTCTACCTCTGAAGGGCTGGGATTGCAGGTTTATTACCACAGGCCTGGTAACATTCTATTTCTCACACGGACTTCGAGGTTGTCCTTGCACTGGTCTTTAACAGACGGGGAAGCTGAACTTGAAAGTCAACAAAACACTTGCTCCAAGGTTAAACAGTGGCTTGGCTACAGTAACTCAAACATTAGAACAGTTCTTAAACTGTTGATTCTCTTAGATCCCTGAGACATAAATTTAAGAGCTTAAGGACTCCTGCTCAATCCAGAGCAATTGAGCAGCACTGTGTCTGTCTGTTCCTTAACTCCTCTATCTGTGCTCATTCCCAAAACGATGAGATTTTACATTTCAAAAGAGTTCCCTAGGAGTTCCCAATATGCATTGTATTGTAAATGATTTAAGGACATTGAATCTATAATTCGCGACCCTAGAGAAGCTAAATAAGAAGGTGAACCCAAAGAAAAACATATAGGCATCCTCCTGAATATTAACCTTCATCAGGCGATGAAAGGAGACAGAGACAGAGACCCACATTGGAGCACCGGACTGAAATCTCAAGGTCCAAATCAGGAGCAGAAGGAGAGAGAGCAAGAGCAAGGAATTCAGAAACCCATTGCCATTGATCTTGAGTTCTCAGTAGTCCTCATTGTCCGCTATGTTCAGAGAGTCCAGTTTTATCCCAGGCTTTTCCAGACCCAGGCCAGATGGCCTTGGTGAATTCCCAGTAGAGTAATGGGTTTTTGATCCTACTGCACGTACTGGCTTTGTGGGAGCCTAGGCAGTTTAGATGCTCACCTTACTAGACCTGGATGGAGGTGGGTGGTTCCTGGACTTCCCACAGGTCAGGAAACCCTAATTGCTCTTCGGGCTGATGAGGGAGGGGGACTTGATTGGGGGAGGGGGAGGGAAATGGGAGGCGGTGGCAGGGAGGAGGCAGAAATCTTTAATAATAATAAAAAAAAGAACAGGAGAAAGTGTTGACCAAGCCTGGGCCGTTCAATTCCATCTTTGCAAATTAACACCTTTAAAGCAACCAGAGGAAATGATTTAACCTGTTTTCTCACTTTCTTCTGAAAATGGGGCTTCTGGTGCTCAATTAACAATTTACCAAGTGCATATGGCACCTACCATCTTCTGCAGCATGGACAGGGAGGAGTCCCGCGGGCTCCATCTCAGCCAGGCGAGGAAGGTTATCCCTGTCAGTGCTAAGTTACTGAAGGGTTGTTTACTACATTGTGCAGAGACTGGAAGTTTCTTTTGTGGTATTCATTCCCCTAAACACAAAACAACCAAAACCTAGTTTTCCTGGGCGGCCATACAGAAAAGATTTACAAGGTATTCAGAATTTCCTCTGAAGATTTGAAAATTGAGCCTGCTGAAATAAATTAACAATGGGCAGTTTAACAGGAGAAAAAGTGTGCAAGTTTGCTATCATGCACATATGTGCAGGAGTCATGCTAAGAATGAGATTCAAGGTGAGACCTGGTGCTAGAGGCCGAAATATTCTCTTCATAGTGGAGGGGAGATTGTAGGAGGGGAAGAAATAATTTTTAAAAATTATTTTGCTCAGATTACAATATAATCATTATTTCTGCCTTCCTGTCCTTCCCTCCGAAGCCTCCCGTATGTCTCTTCTTGCTCTCTTCCAAGCATATGTCCACTTCTCCATTAATTTTTATTACACATACATGCATATACACATACATGCATATATACATACATACATATATACATACATCCTAAGTACATAAAGATAAACTGACTAGCAGGTGTGCTCTTTCCTGGGGAAGACCAGGAAGCCCATGATTTTTCAGGGACATGACAGGGCTGAGACAGCAGAGTCCTTGGAACCAAGTTCCTCTGCTCTAGCTGTGATATTTGATTCGTATGTCCCCCATGCCACTCCACAAGTCCTGAACCCCTGTCTCCCAGGTTGGCCTCAAATCTACTATGTAGCTGAGAATGACCTTGAACTTCTGATCTTCCCACTTCCACCTAGTACTGGGATCACAAGGTTGCTCCACCACATCTGGTTTGTGTGGAGTTGGGGATTGAAGCCAGGGCTTTGTGTATGCTAAGCAAACACCCTACAAACAGAGCCACATCCCAAGCCCAGTGTTTGATTCTTTGTGCCTTCCTGAGGGATGTAAGTTTAATCTTCTCTGGCTAATGAAAACTCAGTAAATAGACTGGAGAAAAATGTGCTTCCCTCTGATGAGTTAATCTTTAGTTAGATGACTGAGCTTCAGACAAAGTCCTCCCTGAGCTTCAGAGGAGAAAGGATTGAGAGGGAGATCAGGGAGGGGCAGAGAGCCCTTGAGGCTACCTTGGAAGTCTACCCTAAGACTGGAAGTGTGTGGCTTATAAACAGGAAAAATTCTGTGCTCATAGTTCTGGAAGCTGTGAAGTCCAAGCATCAGCAGGCTCAGTGTTCTCTGTTCTCTGCTCATAGAGAGCCACTTCCTTGCTCTGTCTTCACCTGTAAAAGGATGAGGGGGCTTTCTTGGGTCTTTCTAGTTTTTATAAGGGTATTTAACTTTTCATAAGGTCTCTGCCTCCTTGGTCGTATTACCTCCTACAGACTTACTACCCTCTATTGCCACCACATTTTGGGTTAGAAATTGTATGTGTTGTTCTTTTAAAAAATGCTGCAAGATCCCCAGCGGCAGTAGGCAGCAGAAATGCTGTAGGCCCCAAATGGTGGCGGCAGGCCATGTGGTGGCAGGCAGCGGGCTCTGGGAGCAGCCAGTCCCAGGCAGAAATGGCTGCTGGTCCCAGAGCAGCGGCCCGAGCGGTGGCGCGGGCCATGTGGCGGTAGACAGTGGGCCCCAGGCAGAGACGGCTGCTGGTCCCAGAGCAATGGCTGGTTCCAGGCAGGGAGACACATGGCGGGTGGGCAGAAGACAGAAACATGGATAGACACGACATGCAGGGTGAGGTTGAATGTTTATTCAGGGGGTTATGGAGGAGGAGGAGTGAAGGGGGAACAGAGAAAGAGAGAGAGAAGAGGAGAAAGAGACAGAGAAGGGGGGAA
>NW_004949096.1:8373119-8406585 GCF_000317375.1 Microtus ochrogaster | reverse complement strand
AAATTGGCTCCTAACAATAATACATTTTAATTAACACAACATATCAAAAATTGAAAAATACTGTTATATTTCATTCCTTTTTATTGAAAATAAAATTTTTATGCAATATATTTTGATAATGTTTTTTCTTCTCTGGCAACTCCTCCCACATCCTCCCCACCTTCCTACCTACCCAACTTTATGTTTTTTTTTCTCTCTCTCTTTCAAAACAAAATAACAGCAAAAAGATAACAAGAACAAAACAGAAAGAATCAAGAAACACAGAACCCCCCACAAGACAAAAATCAAAATAAATAAGCAAAAGACTAAGAAGAAAAACAAAAAAAAAAGTCCAAACAAAATAAACAAAACAAAAAGTCCACAAAAATACAACTATTTGTGGGAGCATGGCCGGCCCTGAAGTGTGGTTGATATACCCAGTGACTTTCCACTGGAGAACTCTGATTTTCCCTTTGCCAGCTTCTTTGTTAGGGTGGGACCTTGTGTCCGCTACCTCCTCTCAGTGCTGGGACCCCGCCTGGCTTGAGCCTGTGAAGATCTTGTACATGCCGCCAGTCTCTGTGAATTTATATGTGCATGAGTCCTCTCGGGTCTGGAAGACACTGTTTGCTTGGAGTTGCCATCGCTCTGATGCTTACAGTCTTCCTGCCTCTTCTTTCATACACAGAGCGCGAGAGTGAGGACTGTGGTGCCTGCGTACACATGCTGCCATCATCTCTGAACTTTTAGAACAAAGAAGCATATATGCATAGAAAATGAGTTGCTTTTCCATTATCATTCTATTATAGATGGATTTGAAGACCTAGCCAGTTCTCAGATGGGTTTGTGGGATTTGGACACAGTTGGGTTGGCTGGCATTGCATACATAATGGTTTTGAGGACTATTGTGCTCCCATCTGAGTTGGGTCCTCCTTATCCTTCATGGAACAGATATTATTAAAAGTCTACCACCCTGTGCCAGTCTTTGCTAGGTTGACAGTGAAATATCTCTGACTCATGAAGCTTCTAGTCTACATAGATGGAAGGTTAATCGCAGAAGTCTCAAAATGTTCCGTAAGAGCCCGTAAAGCAGGCAGTGTGTAACCAAGGTTTCTTTCTTGCTTCCATAATAGCATTCCTTCCTTTTCCTTTTTCCAACAGTGAGGGAGTACACTGTCTACAGAGCCCTGCAAAACAATAGTAAAACCTATGGAGATTTGCTCTGCTTTTTATCATCACTGTGCACCTGCCTAAGATGCAGTGCCAGGGACAAAATATTTGAAGGGTTATAGACTACACTGTTGTAAAACAAATGCTCTTCTGAGTCAAGATCTAATTCTTGAAACCTTCCCTCTGCCTAGGAGCAGAGCCTCAACAAAGAACTCGATATTCATAGGTCACCTCCCTGGGAGCAAAGTGGAAATGCTAACTCCTGTCACTGGTGACAAGAGGTCAGAGCCACACCCAAACACTTGATAGACACTGTCAAAGATCTGCTGTATCTCTATCTGTTCTGCTAAGTGCTCATCTATCACCCCTGCTAACGTCTTTTGCCTTTGTATCAAGACTCCTTTCTCTCCCATCTCTCTGTAAGATTACAGATGTCAAATTCTAATCACCCCCTTGGGTTTAGCAAACACAAAAGAGTGAGGAGGTGTAGTGAGGTTGCTGGCAGATTATTTCCCACCAGTTCCATGTAGTCGCCCCTCCTGTAAGTCTTTAAAGCACCAGTACTACCTTTATATTCACCCCCTCTCTTTTGAGGCTTCCCTTTGGATATTTTTTTGGGGGGAACCACCAAAGAGCTTAGCACTGCTCCCCTTGAATTACATCTCTCCTCCGAGTTCATGAACAGATGCTGACAAGCCAAGAGCCTCTGTCAGCATCTGCCCACTGGGCTTTGCCTCTTGCCTTATCTTGTTTTTCCATTCTTCAGAGTTCTGGAAAAAAGCTTGAGGGTGATTCATTAGCCCTGTGCTACAAGTTGAAAACAAAGGAATCTCTAGCATGAGCAATAAAAAGAAGACAGCCAGCATATGATGTTATTGCATTCTTTTTCCTTCGCGTTCACAGCCGTCCTTTTGGAACACTTTCTAGGGCTGAATCCCCATGCTGCTTGGCATTTGGGAGGAAAAAAAAAAACCAGGGCAGACAAAATGTCTGGTCTTTGGGAAGTCAACTGCGAGCATCAGATTTCATCAGGTGACTAGGACACCTTCAGTGCTGCGACGGGGGCGCTAGGAGAGTGGAAAGAGTCTGAAAGGTTAATCCTGTTCTCACTCCTGTGGGTTTGCTAATTTTATAAACTTATAACTACTGAGCATGCCCTATTGCCAAGTTCTGATCCAGACGTGTGGGTTGCAGGGGTGAACTAAAGAAAGATCACTGCTCTCTGGGAACGTGCAAGGTAATAGAGGGGCCAGATGGGAAATACTGAGGCAGCAGACACGGATCACCATGTCAGATTTATTAGCTGGTGAAATGGGATTGGAGAATGCGGTTTGGCTGGGGTTGTAACGACTTCTCCTGACCCTTTCTACCATCTGCAGCGAAGGTGGAGCATCCTTAATCCATCCTACTCAGACCAATTAGAAAGCAGGTCCTGGGCCCTGACTCACTTCCTAACGTTTTCCTAACTTCACCACTCTTGACTAAGAGAAGGGTGTACGGATTGTAGCCGTCATGGTGGGCTGAGATGCCAAGAAGGAAAGAGAGTGCTTCTTTCTGACTCAGAGCCAGGATGGGGAGAGGTGGGGGTGGCAGCCTCTACCTCATTTAGATCAGGAAAATGTGCAGAGAGGGAAGTGTTAGGTGAGGAACTAATGGTCCACTGATCACAGAGCAAGACTGGGTTTCAGCCCAAGGAGGAGCAGACACCGAAGTATAAATATGCATAGAAAGCCTTGGTAATGTTAATATTTTCTGCATTAAAGGACAAGCTTGCAATGTAAAGATTTTAGTTGGTTTATTTATTTACTTTTAATTCTGGAGCTGGGCATCACTTCATTCTATAGGCTAGAGTTTATGTTCCAGTGAGCTGAGCAGAGGGAGTGGCTTTACAGAGAATCTTGGGGAGCAAAGGTCAGAAGCCAACTGGTCATTTCAGAGTTACCTTTCTTGTGAGGTAGGGACAGGGAGGCAGAGCAGAAAGGCAGCTAGTTGGTGGATATCACATTGCCCTTTTAGCGTCAGGATGAGGGTAGAAGAAATGCAATTATCCTGCCATTTAAATTGGCTTGATTTGAGAATGCTGGTTCTCTCTCATTCTCTTGATTTCTACAAAGGCCAGACAGCTGATTTTCAGTTTTGTTATATGGAAGTTAAGTATGGATGCTTCCATCTGATATTCCTTTATTTTCTAAAGGGGGGTGGTTTATTCATTTATTTTAACCATATGTCTATCTGTGTGTGGGTTTGTGCAAGTAAGTGCAGTTCCTGCAGAGGACTAAAGAGGGCATCAGAGACCCTGGAGCTGAAATTAGAAGTGGTTGTGAGCCTACTAACCTGCCTCCTCTGAACTCTGGCCCTTTGAAGAACAGTATAGACTTTCAACCTTTGACCGTTTCTCCAACCTCTAGTGTTTTGGGGTCCAGTGCAGGATCATAGTTCAAAATAATGACCTCCTGTCACGCTTAGAAAACTATGATGGGCATTTCTTGTCCTCTGCTGCCCTCTCAATTACCATTTGTCCCAGCCGTTGCTGTAGCATCCACTCTCCCATGAGACTTTACTCCTATCCCCACTGTGCTTCTCTCGCTTTCTGTCTCAGGATATACAGCATCTAAAGTGTTCAGAAACCTATGTGACACTTCGGGAATTCAGGTGGGCTCCAGGAGGTTCCTGCTCAATTGACCAGCAGAGGTGGTGTCTGTCTCCAGATATCTTGTAGCAGCTTTTCCTCCTTGTCATAGTCACCTCTTGGAACTCTCAATCCTCTCCTCAGGCAACCCCCAAGCTCCCCACATGAAGGTCTTGACCAGTCTTAGCATTCAGGAAGAATCTAATCTAAATCAGAAACTGCAGGTCCCAGAGAGCCGCAGCAGCACCAGAGGGAGTGGGTGGAGAAAAGGGGTTCAAAGCCAGGCTTCAGCAGATGCAGGGCCCTCCCCTCTCCTGCTGAGTATTCCCATTTGCTAGGTAACCTAGGAAATGAGCGGAGATAAACCGTAATTTGAACATGAGGCATTTAGGAATGGTCATTAGCTTTTTTTTTTTTTTTTTTGAATTTTGAACCATTGCCATTAATGGTTAAATTTGCAAACTATTTCAAAACACTGGTTTTGGATGGATTTCCTTGAATTATTTGATTTGGGATCTGTTTCATGTGGTTTCCATAGCTTACATGTTTTCATGTTTTGTCTTCTTTTTTTTTTTTTTAAGATAGTGTAAACCTGCTTGCTTTCAAACTGTTCATTCTTTCTTCCTTTTTTTTTTGAAACCAGATTGCTTAGGCAGAATACTTTTAAAACTTTTCCTACCATTTAAAAATGAAAGAATTTTTAATCCAAACAGTTTAGAGCTCTTTAGAACCCATTTATTTGAGTACTAGGATTTTTGGATATGTTTCACTTTATTTAACTTCAAAGTAATTAGTCAAAATAGCTTGGATCCCAGACAGATTTCAAAGCTGTATACTTTCAAAGTGGCTCGTCTAGCGAGCAGGCAAAGATAGATGGGCCATGTTATTGCTTCACGACATTGGTTTTCCAGCAGATGAATGTGGGCCTAGGCAGTAACTTCACATTATTGCAGGATTGGCTGCATAGTTTTAAAATTAAAACATCTGTGCAGTGTGCAAATGGATTGAAATGTTTTCTTTATCAATAATAAGGAAACTATTTTGCAAAACTTTTTATTCCAGGCCCTTCTTTCTCCCACAGGATTGTAGCTATGCTGACAGGATGATTGGCTGTAAACAGTACTTGGTGGGTGAGCCTAGTCCATCTGTACTGTTGCTGTATCCCATGACAAGGCTCTGAGGAACATACTGACTGATCCCTTTAAAAACACACACACAAAGGCCCCAGAAATAGTTTGTCTATAGTCTGATAGTTATTTAAGGGCAGAGCAGGCCTAAATATTCTGTTTGGCTCCGTATTTCAAGCTCTTAACCATGGCTCATGTGCAGTATTCTTAACGTAAGGAATCTGCTTAAACACACCCTCTGTACCAGTCACTGCTTCTGCTGTTGTGACAAAATGACCAACAAAAGTCACTTAAGAAGGGAAGGGTCTGTTTTGGTCAAGTTCGGAGGTGCAGGTCATCACAACAGGGAAGTCATGGCAGCTGGAGCTGGGTACAATGTGTCTGCAGTCAGGCAGCAGAGAGAGAAATGCTGCTGCCCTGTTCCCGTTCTCATCTTTATTAAGTTTAGGACTCCATGCAATGGAGCAGCACTACCGGCGTTCAGAGTGGATCTCTGCCCCTCACTTACCCCAGTCTAGACACGCCCTAGCAGATATATCCTGATTTCTCTTTGTGAAGAGTCTAATTCCCATCAAACTGGCAATCAAGATTAACTATCCTTCACACACACCCCATTATACTCTCTCTGAATAGTTCTCAACCGGATAATTATAATGTATCTCAAATCAGTTGCCAGATATACTACAAGAACTTGCCACTGGTTGTAAACACTGACCGACAGGAGCTAATTACTTAGTTGTGATAGATAGTAGAGCGGATTTGGGGTTATCTATAGAGTCACATCACTGCCACGTCTTCTTATTGGATGAGACAAATGGGAAAAGGTTTCATTGGAGACTAAGAAATTACACCATCAAGATGGAAGGAAGCATCTTGGACATTCTTTAGAATGATGACTGTCCTTGGTCCTAAATTGAACATTATCGGTATTTGTGGTCACTCTAATGGAAAATAATTGAGACATATGTACTCATCAATGCCAGCTACTTGAGGGCTGCTGTTATAGTTTCATTTCTATTACCGGGATAAAATATCCTGTCAAAAAGCTACATGGGAGAGACAGGTTTATTCTGCTTAGAGCCCCAGGTCACAGTCAATCATATCAGGAAATTCACAGTGGAGGAAGCAGGAGCAGCTACTCACATCCACAGACAAAGTAAGTTATGCATGTATGCCCACTTGCATGCTTACTTGCTAGCTCTCTCTGCTCTTAAACAATTTAGGATCCTAAACTGCCTAGGGGATGGTTCCTTCCATGATGGGCTGAGTCTTCCACATTACTTAATAACCAAGGCAATCTTCTACACCGTACCCACAGGCCAGCCTAATGTGGACAATTTTTCATTAAGACTGTCTTCCACAGTGGTTCTAAATTGTGTCAAATTTACAATTAAAACTAAGCAGCTCATGAGTGAAATACTTGGCTGTGGTCTTCTGAAAGGTTTTGATGCTTGAACGTACTGACTGCTTCCTGACACCCTGAAGCAAACAGCCTTTTCCTCCACATGCTCCCACTGACATGGTGTTCTACCCAAACATATGAGGTCAAGCAATCCTGGATTGAACCCTCTAAAACAGTGAGCTAAATGATTCGTCCCCGTAGGACTGTTTCTGGTATGCTAGTCATAGATATAAAGGAACGACTCAAATGGGTGCAATTGGAAGGGTGAGGGATGAGAGAAAAGGAAACATTTCTGCAGGATAGGAGAAAGAACCAATGTCTTTAATGTGAGAGATAGCCTCATAAATCAAAACTTACAGGGACAAAAAATTTTTATTAAGAAATGATTTTGTTTTGAAGTTCACACTTATCTTTGGAAATATAAGTGGATATATTTGATTTCAATGGTTTTTCTGCACTAATCATCAGGGAGCGTTGTGAGGTTTTCCCTCTAATTTTTATTTGCAGAAAAATTTCAAAAGCATGACAGAATAGTCTGAGATAATTCATGGGCCATGGCAGATGATAGGGATGAGTCTTGCTATGGCTTCCTCCAGCCCCAAGACAGTCTAAATGAGTTTGTCTTCTGGATACTGACTCTTTGGGGAGGATGTAAGGTCACTGGACAAGCCCCAATTCTTGGATTAGGGTAGGAATGCTCCATTGACTTGTAAGGAATAAAGAGAAGTGAGTAACGGGGGAGCTTTTGCTATACCCACAGGCCAGTGAGTGAGACAGAATTGTGGTGGCTTACAGGGTACACCCCAAAGTATTTTCCGAGGGACACTCTAAAAAAATATTAGTTTTCTTACGAATCTTTTACATGTGCCTCCAGTAGATCAGGAAAAAAATGTCCCTGCTCCCAAATTGGACCCTGCTTAAAATATTTATCAGGACACGAGCCTCTTAGCTGCTGTTTAAGGCTCATCTACTGAAATTAAACAGTTTTGCCTCTGCCTTAGTATAAAGCTGTTAAATTAAGGAAAGAATTAAGACAATTATGCAAATAATTTAGCCTTCCAATATAGTTTTGCCTGAAAAATTAATCTAATTAAGGCAACAGATTTTCTTGCCTGAATTTCCTTCAGACTCCTTTTGGTTTACGTTACCTGAGCTCATAGCTCAAGATCTGTAGCCTGTGAAGGCTCTTAGTATTGGCCGGTCTGGGTGTAGGTATTTCTCTGGGGCTGGGGAAGACTATAATTGAATAAACAAAATGGCTGGGTGCATTTCCTCATTTTAGGGGAAGAGTTAATTCAATATTAATTTCACCATATTTATATTTAATCTATCGTTAGAAGCTGATGGCTCTTTGATGGAGAAAATCACCTTGATCGGCCTTGATAAAACTTGGATGAAGCACTGGGGATGCAGTTTGGTTGTTTGAGAGCCTGCTTAGTTAGCATGAAGTCCTGAGTTCTGTCCACAGTATGTAAAAGAACTGCGTGTGGAGGTATGCTCCTGTAATCCCAGCACTCAGGGGGTAGTTGAGGGATTGTAAATTCAAGGTCATCTTTGCTATATAGCAAGTTTAAAGCTAGCCAGGGCTGTTTGAGCCCTTGTCTCAAAACCTAGAAAAAGAGAGCTGGGGACATGGGGAAAGTGGGGGGACTTGAGTTGCATCCCCAGAACACATGTAAAAAGATGCAGCTAATTCCAGCACAGGCAATTTGGGAGGCAGAGACAGGAGGATCCCTGGCAGTTCACTGGTCAGCTGGTCTAGACTGTCTGAAATCCCAGGACAAGCGAAACTGTCTCAAACAAAACATGGAAGGTGCCTGAGGAATGGCGCTTTAGATTGCGCTCTGATCTCAACATGCATGTGCTCTCGCACAGACGTGTGCACTCACACACAGACATGTGCCCCTACCCCATCCTCACCCCTCCACAAACCCTGGGGATTAAGAAAGCTAAGAGCTCTGGGGATAAATCTGGATCTGGATGAGCAAGTGTAAACTGGGAATCAGAGTTTGAGGGCTGACAGCTGGAACGGACTGGAGACTCAAAGACAAAATGAGGCAGATGTGCTTTGGAGAAGTTTGTGTAACGAGAATGACCAAGTTTTAGGGAGGAAGTGCCAAATCTAAAGTTTCAGAAATGTATGATTGTTTCTCTTATTCATATAAAGGGAATACAGAAAATAGAAACACTATAAAACTTTGCTCAAAGAAAAGGAATATGAGGTTAATTTAGGTGTTGGTTAGGAGTTTTTGTTTCAGGCTTAGGTCTAAGGCTTCTGGCTGTACCGTTGAGAGGGGGCAAGTTCCTTGACCTCTCTGGGTTTTAGTTCCACAGCTACAGTGTTTAAGGTTCCTTGTTGTACAGTGTGGCTGAGAAGAGTGGCTGAGAGAAGGGTTTGCCCCCATCCCAACACTTCATGAGCACCGGATTTACATTGCAATGGAAACTACAGAGAAGGTTCTTAGCTCTGCACCCCTGGTCTAAGGCTCCATTTCTTTGATCCTTTTCACAACAGAACTCGGCAGAGCAAAAACGTCTGTCTCCAGCTCCATTCCTCATATTCTCTCTCTCGCCAGCATTCTCAAGGTTTCCTTTTCCACCGTTCTCCCCTAACTCTTTTCAGATACCTTTAAAAACCATCTTCCTGACCCATGAGGCTTTAATACTGCAGATGTCCTAGATAAGCTGTTTATGTTCAATCTAAACCACTGGATGATACATCTGATCTAGAACATCAGACAGGAAGCTGTCTATACCCATTGTGACCTCATCTAATATACATTGTTTTATTTTTATAACAGTAGCTCCTGACATTAAGACTCCAGAAAACATCTCCCGTGGACTGTAGACCCTAAGATAACCTCTTACTTAGCTGGTATCTACCCGTTGTCTAACAGATGCCCCAGATTAACATTTGTAAGGGTTATCTTTTGAAATACTGCCTGTAGTGGTTTGAAAGAAAGTGACCCCTAAAGAGAGTGTCACAATTAGGAGGTGTGGCCTTGTTGGAGGAAATGTGTCACTGTGGGGGCAGGCTTTGAGGTTTCTTTTGCTGAAGCTTCTCTCAGTGTAACACTCAGTCCACTTCCTATTGCCTTCTGATCAAGATGCTGCCAGCACCATGTCTGCCTGCCTACCACCATGATGATAATGGACTAAACTTCTGAAACTGAAAACTGTCACCCCAATTAAATGTTTTTCTTTATAATAGTTGCCATGGTCATGGTGTCTCTTCATGGCAATAAAAACCCTAACTAAGACTAAAACTATTTTACACACAGCCTTCCTTTTATTATATTTATTATTGTTATTATTTTCTCATACAATATATCCCTACTGCTGTCTCCCCCCCCATTGTTTTAGCCACCCCCTTCTTCTCCAGGTCCATTCTTCCTTTATTTCCCTTCAGAAACGAGCAGGACTTCCAGGGATATCAACCAAACAAGATACAGCAAGACTAGGCACAAGCCCTCATATCAGGACTGGGTGAGGCAAACCAGTAGGAGTAAAAGGGTCTCAGGAGCCAGCAAAAGAGTCAGAGACATCCCCACTCCCATTGTTAGGAGTCCCACAAAACCAAACTAACAAGCATAAACTACGAGTCATTATGAACCCTGCTTAGCTGATTCTGTGTACCGTGTTCTCCTGGTGTCCTCAACTACTCTGGTTCCTACAACTCTTCTTACCCCGTTTCCATGGAGTTCCCTGACTCCAAGGGGAGAAATCCAATTGAAAGCTCCAATTTGGGCTCATTCTTTCTCTGCCAAATGTTTGGCCACAGAGTCTTTTTTTTTTTGTTGTTGTTGTTCTTGTTTATTTTTTTTTTAAAAAAACAGTATTAATTGTTACATTTATTTGTGTGCACACAGGTGTATGTCATAGAAGTCAAAGTGAGTTGATGGGAGTCTGTTGTTCTCTCTCTACCAAGAGGGTTCTGGAAACCAAACTTAGATCAGTAGGTTTGCCTGCAAGCACCCTGACTTGCTACATCATCTTATTGGCTCCTATTCTTTATTTTTCTAACATGCTACTCATCTTTAGGAAGTTCTGATGCCAAAGTAAATCCAGAATATGCTACCAGTTTGGCAGGAGCAAACTTCCCTTACCAATATCTGAACCCAAACAGGGTCTGTAGTCCTAGGAATTAGGATTCACACAGAAAATACCACCCTGGAGCAGAAGTGAACTAATCCAAGAGCCTTGGTATCAGACCTGTCTCCTGGGGCCCACAAAGCCTAAGTGTGCTTATCTCCTAGCTCTTGTTTCATCTTAAGACTTCAGTGGCAATGCTTAGACAGAGAATTTCTTTAATCCTAGTATGAGGATTAATAAATTTACTTGCTCATGTACACGCGTGCGCGCGCGCGCGCGCGCGCACACACACACACACACACACACACACACACACACACACACACACACACCAACACGAGAACCGTTTTCTCCTAGGGCTGGTAAGCTTTAGGAGCCAGAGCCACTCTGTGGTTGGCGTCTCTGGGACTGGGTCTTTCTCCTTCCTGGAATTGTAGAACCTGCAAGAAGACTAAGCACCCACTGAATGGTGAAAAACAATTTACTCTTGGACAGAGAGAAGAGAGCCAGCAAAGACCTCTGGAGAATGAGGGGAGAAACGGGAGGATTTGAGACAGTGAGCAGGATCAGGTGTGGCGTTTCTGTAGACAGTCCATTTCTGTGATGGGAAATTACCTTCCTTCAGTCCTCACAGGAGTGAGTTGTAGTTTGAGTTTGAAGCTGACTGTCCTGAGATTGTGTTTGCGGGTGGGGATTTTACAAAGATAATGCACTTTAGTGGGAAGTAATGAGCCTGGTGGTTGTGGGTGGGGGGCTTTGGGGGAAGTGCAACATTGCAGCCATTGCATGACGATACAACCCTTCGAGGTTGAGGCCAGTTTTGCGTAGTTCAGTTTGGCGTCTTGCTTTGCAGAAGCAGTTGAAGTCTCGAGGGTCTGTTTGGACAGGTAGGGTTATCTTGCCTAACATAGAATGCTGGCTCTCAAAGGGACTGACTTTCTCACATCTGAGAGTGTTTACCTAGCAACACAGATCCTGACTGTGTTCTGATGGACTTGATGCTATATTTCCACCTTACCATAGTCCACTGACAGTCCTGAATCCTAGAGTGCCTCCTCAACACAAGTCAGTCACCGCCCTCTGCTCAGTGTCCTCCAGTGGCTCCCTGTTCTTTGCAGAGAAAACCCTCAATCCCGGTTAGGACCCTCCAGGCCCAATCTTCCTTCACCCCTCTTCTTCCTGTGCTTTTCCTCCACTTAATGCCTGCCACCCCTCCGCTGTTCTCCACCTACCTGCCACAGGCCTCTTAGCGTTTGTGGTGGCTGTTTTCTTTCCGTGATATGCTCAACTTGAGTATTCATGGCTTCCCCCACTCCTTCAAGTATGCACTACCTTTTCAGTGAGGCCCATCGTCCATGCACTTGAAAGAGCAGCTCCTCTCGTGTCCTGTACTTCTGAGCCCTGTGAATGGTTCCAAAGCATCTTTTAATATATTATGAGCTTAGCTTAGTTATTTTGTTTCCTGCCTTTGAAACCAAGCCAGTGAGGTACGCATTATTGAGTGTTTTGCTCACTGACATCTTATAAGGATGTTCTTAGAATGATGGTTACATATATAAGACGCTTGGATAATATTTGTTGGGTGAGTGAGAATCTTTCTTTCATGTCTGACTCCATGTTCTCCAGAGCATACACTCCCAGGGGTGTCCTCTGCACATACAGGAATGTGACATTTAAATTTAAGGCAATTCTTGTATTTTGCTAGGCTGTAACTTCATTGTTAAAAGCCTTCAGTTAACGAGTTAACACCGGCAACTTTGAAGGGCTCAAGGGATGGTGTAGGCAGAGTTTCTCTGTGCCTCGACAGCTACTCCCAAATAACCAGACCAAGACTTTTTATTAATTATAATAACTTGGTTGAGCCGGGCGATGGTGGCGCACGCCTTTAATCCCAGCACTCGGGAGGCAGAGGCAGGCGGATCTCTGTGAGTTCGAGACCAGCCTGGTCTACAGAGCTAGTTCCAGGACAGGCTCCAAAGCCACAGAGAAACCCTGTCTAGAAAAAACAAAACAAAACAAAAAAATACTTGGCCGATAGCTCCTACTTATTACTAGCTAGTTCTTATAACTTCAATAAACCCATTTCTGTTTATCTATATTTTGCCATGTGGTGTTGCCTCTTTTTCATCTTGTACCTCCTGTTTTCCTTTAGTGTCTCACTGGTGACTCCACCCTTTTTCTTCCCAGAATTCCTATGCTCCAAAAATCCTGCCTATCTATTGGCTAGGCTAGGTTCTTTACTAACTAATGAGAGTAACATATGTTCATATTGTACAAAAAGATTGTTCCACAGCAGAATGGTTGTTCTTTCTATGTAGTAAGTGGGAAAGAACAGAGGCCAGAATCAAAGGTCATGGGACAGGGAAATAATTCAAGAAAATGCTAAATGGCTCTGGCTCTTTATTGTGAGAATGTAAACTTATCCAGGGCAGACTACCAAATCACTTGATTCTCTCTTCTCTCTCCTCGCCCAATCTCCCTCTTTCCCTTCTCTCTTTCCCTTCCCCCATCTCTCACTTTGAGGTTGTATGCTATAACCCAGGCTAGCTTAGAACTCAACTAGGTAGCCCAGGCTGGCTTGAGACTTGTAGCAATCCTTGTGCCCCAGTATCTCAAGTGTTGTGACTATAGATGCAAGCTACCAAGCCTAGCTCTTCATCTTTTTCTCTCATTCTTATGGAATCCATCTCAGTTCTGATTGCTGGGACCACCTGTGTCCCCAAGGTGGCAGAGGGTGGATATTTCTGGAAGTATAAAGAATCCTTCAGGATCCTTTTCTGTTGGGTCGAGACAGGACTCCGCTCTCTCCTCCTGGCTTCTGCGGGCACTGAGAATGTGGGAGTCAGCTCAGAGCACAGGGCTGGCCGTCTGGGTGGGTTTTGCAGCAGGACATAGATATTTCCTTTTGGCCCAGATGCCTGGGGCTGTAGGTCTGGAACTTGTATTAGCCGAGTAATGTCTGCGGAGACAAGGGTGATAGCATGAAACCCTGGCTGCTATGACAACAGCTGGAATAATAACAGCCTCTGTCCCCCAGCAAAATCATGGAGTTTGGCCTGTGGCAACACTTGGAAGGGAAATGTATAATACACCAGTTAAATCTTCTGTTTGGCTTGGGTTCTTTTTTTTTTTTTCCTCTTGTGTTAAAGAAATTTGCCAAGTGCCTCTTTGGGCAAAATAGAGACAATTACACATCATCAAATACCTAGGTCCTCTTCCTAGACACTTTTAAACAACAGTAATTCAGAATATATGGATTGAGAAGTCAAAATTACCTCCTCCCTTCTCATACTCACTCTTCCAGAGTAACTGCCGCTACAGCAACCATCATAAAATTCATACACATGCACACACATGCACTCTTACACACGTATACACACATATTCAACTGCTTTTGTTTCCTTGCTTCGAGCGGATCTAATAACTGACTAGTAACTCTCCCCATTCTCGCTTACATGTACTGTAAGGATTCTCTTTTATAAATTCTCAAAGGCATCTCAGAGGAACTCAGCTTTCTGATTACTGTCATGTGTTTAAGAGTCCACCCAGCAGAATCCAGTCTTTAATCTCTCATTGAATTCGGTTTCTTTCTGAATTCCACCACTCCACCAACTCCTCTGAGTCCAGCTCAGTCCTGACCCAAAATGATGTGATCCGTCCTTTCAAATTTCTTGCACCTGGCATCATTGTGGTTATTGGTTCACTCTGGGTGAAAAAGAAGAAATTAGAAGGGACTGAAGTCTTCCCTTACTGCTGTGTTGTTACCTGAAGCAGGGGCCCACATGCTGGCTGTTTGGGAAAATTCTTTCAACATCATCTGATAAATTTCCCGTTCCCCAAACCTAAGCCCAAGACGTGAAGGCATACCTTAGGGTCTACTTGCCTCCTGGCTCCATCCACTTTTCACAGAGCTCATTTGGTCCATCTTTGCTTTGAACAAGAAGGGCACCATCCTTGAATCTCAACACACAGGGTCCTTACTCTGGTCCATCTTCATTGACCTGTGACTTTCTCTTTTGAACTTGGCCATTCATAAGACTGCTTCTACCTGGCTCTTGCCAGCTCTTCTAGACTTGTTTGGATTGATAACTGGACTTCAGAATTCCTTGAATGGCCTCAGATAAGTTTTAAGATCATTGAATGGCCTCAAATAAGTTTTAAGGTCATTGAACGGCCTCAAATAAGCTTCAAGGCCATTTCTTCCCTAGGTTCACACAAGCTTTATTTCAGGCATGTACATCTCTTGTTCATGAGACGTTGCTGGGGATGTAGCTGGAGCTGCTGTATGTGTGACTGGATCAGGAACTTGGTCAAGGCCAGTTGTCATTTTGCTTCTGCATTTAGAAGTGAGCTCCATTGATTCTAAGAGTTTGTTGCTTTAAGACAATTTTCCAGGTCAATATAGGAAAATAGAAAATGGTACACTAAAGTTGACTTACACTTTACAAAATATTTAGATAAGAGATCCACGGGGCTCCATGTGTATTCTTGATGTAATGGTGCACATGTGCACTGCAAAAAAGTTTGTGCCTCCTTGTCCAACCCAGCCTTGCAGGAAGGCGGACACTTTCCTCCCTTCCTCTCCCAGCACCACATGTGGCAGCCTCTGCCCTTTTATTCCTCTCTAAGCTGCAGGTACGCACATCTAGCTCCGTATCCACACCTCTTGGGCAACTGGGGAAAAGAAACATGACTGTATTTCTACTCGTGTGAACTGCTTTCCGGAGAATCTTCTGTGGGGGATTTCAAGCAAGGTAATTTTAACCCATGGAAGTGCGTGCGTGCGTGTGTGTGTGTGTGTGTGTGTGTGTGTGTGTGTGTGTGTGTAGAATGGGAGGGAGATTAATCAGGAAAGACCTTGGTAGGTAAGGTCAGGACTCGACTTGAGAATCAGTAGGTGCTTGTCACTCACTCACTGTTTTCAGCTTTAAACATCAATAGATTTCAAAGACAACAGGGAAAGTTCTTTCCAGTCATACACTCATCCAGACTGTTAAGCTTCCTTCTTTCTTGTTGGCTTCTTTCCTCTCCAACAGCTGTATAATCTTTCTGTAGTGCATGTGGATGGACTTTAATTTGGTAAACCACTGTCCTTTGATACTGATGACTAAGGCAAATTTTTAATATAATCAGTATTGCAGTGGTTAACCCTTTAACACATAGCCTCTGGTCATCATACAAATAACCCAAGAAATGTCACTGGTGAGCACAAGGCACATATATTTTGTATTTTGATAGGAAAAATACTTTGTGTATTGATAGATAGAACCAAATTGCTATTAAAAATGGTGGCAATTTACACCAGTTCTAAATCCCCTCAAATACTTGCCTGCCCTGCATACTGTCAAGCTAAGCTAATTGGGTCTATTCCAATCTAATTGATGAAAAATGATCCCACTCCTGTTTTAATTTGCATTTCTGAGGTTGCTAATGAAGTTGAACATTATTTCAGGGCTTTACTAGTCATTTTCAACTTGCAAATTGTTTATTTCCTCTGATAATTTTTCTTGTTTTATGTTTAGAACTTGTGTTCTTCAGTCATCACGGCTCGACTGCAAGATAGATGGCAAATATTTCCCTGCCATCTGTGGCTCTCAAGATGCTTTCATGATAAACAGACAGACGACTGAAGCCAAGAGATTATTTTTTATTTTTAATTTCTTTTGACAACATCTTGTTATACAGCCAGGGCTGACTGGAACTCATTATGCAACTCAACCTGTCCTTGAACTTGTAATGATTTTTCTGCCTCAACTTCTTCTTGAGTTACAAGTGGAAGCACACATGTTTTTGGCTCTGTGCATGGCTGTATGTGAGTGCACCTGTGTGTAGACCAACATAAGATGTTATCTCCTCCTTCCCTTTGTTTTATTGAGATATGTGCTCTTACTGTTCCATAGTTTGAGCTTGGTAATTACTCTGGTCTGGCTGGCCACAAGGTCCCCATGATCCACCTATCTCTGTTTCCTGGTTCTGCAATGACAAACAGTGCTTTCATGCCTGGAATTTGTATGTGGGTTCTGGGGATCGAACTCGAGTCTTCATGCCTGAGAAGCAGGCACTTATGACTGAGTTGGCTCTTCAGCCCCAGGATGACTTCTGGCCTTTGAAAAATATTACTGTGTTAGTCAAAATAGACTGACTGTTTCAAAAATTATCCGTACATCTATTCTTTGAATCAATAAAGGTTTTCTTTATTCTTTCATTCCTTCTCTCTCTCTCTCTCTCTCTCTCTCTCTCTCTCTCTCTCTCTCTCTCTTCTTTACTATAATACAGTCAATGGGGTGTTCACGGTAAGCCGTTTCCTAGAATGAGTCTTGGGTTTGAACCCTTTTATTCTGTGACCCGACTTTCCTCTAAGTCTTCATTCAACTGGAGATGGGGGTGCGAGAAAGGACAACGCCTTTCTCTTGATGTTTTCCTGGCCAGGCTTAGAAGAAGGACCCATTACTTCCCTATATTTTTCTGGATAAAACACAATTACATGGCAAGAGAGACTAGCTATGAAATCTACCTGTGGACCTGCAGGAGCAGGTGAACACAGCCAGCCATACCACTTAAGAGAACAGGCTGACAACTGAGCAGCCATACTTAATTTTTCATAGTTGCTTTGTGTTTTTGGAGAATTCTAAGTGGTCCTTCAGAAGAACACAGGACAATCCTTGAGAAAGAGCCTTCAGAACATAGAGGTCCATTTGAATGCCCAGAATCATGATTCCCTCATGCCTGCCTATGAAGAAGTCTTGTATAACAAAAACTATTTAAGATCTTCCTCAAAAAGACTAGGCTTCTTCTGTAGTTACATTACAGGGGTAAGAGCTAATATTTCAGTTTTAAAAATAGTCTTCCTGCTTCTTTCTTAGAGGTGTTTAGAAACGTCTGAAAAACGGTGATTACACAGAAGGATTGGTATCAAACAGCCTCTGTAAGACTTGTGGCTAGGGACAGTAAGACAGGGACGTGGATGGCCGAGAGTACACAGGTTAAGCTAGAGCCAGGGTAGAGCTGAAATCAATTAGTATCTGTCAGGGTTGGGAGCCACTGTAGGGAGTCACTGTAGGTGAGCCTTTGAAATGTAATTCTTCTTAAGAATGACTTCTACATCTGGTGATGGATGGAGATAGAGACAGAGACCCACACTGGAGAACTGGACTGAGCTCCCAAGGTCCCAATGAGGAGCAGAAGGAGGGAGAACATGAGCAAAGAAGTCAGGACCACGAGGGGTGCACCCACCCACTGAGACAGTGGAGCTGATCTATTGGGAGCTCACCAAGGCCAGCTGGACTATGACTGAAAAAGCAGGGCATAAAACTGGACTCTCTGAACATGGCGAACAATGAGGGCTGATGAGAAGCCAAGGACAATGGCACGGGGTTTTGATCCTACTTCATGTTCTGGTTTTGTGGGAGCCTAGCCAGTTTGGATGTTCACCTTCCTAGACATGGACGGAGGGGGGAGGACCTTGGACTTTCCACAGGGCAGGGAACCCTGACTGCTCTTTGGACTGGAGAGGGAGGGGGAGAGGAGTGGGGGGAGGGGGAGAAGGGTGGGAGGAGGGGGAGGGAAATGGGAGGCTGGGAGGAGGGGGAAACTTCTTTTTCCTTTTCTCAATAAAAAAAAAAAAGAATGACTTCTACATTAGGAAAGAAGGAGGAGAAACCAGAACAGACTATAGCTAGGGCTTCTGACCTCTGTGCAACATAAGAATGAAGCTAATGGCTTAGGTTGGTGATAGAAATAGCACCCACAGTTACCCCCAAAAGTGGAATATGGGTTTTCACACACCAAAAAATTTGATCTAGCTAACTTCAGTAGCCTTGGTGGCTGTTCTACACCGTTGGAAGTGGGACTGTGAACTCAAGTCTCTGTGTCATTGGGAGGCAGTGCATTATCATCTGGTTTACTGAGATTGACAGTGACCATGGAGCTTCCAAAAGTATTTGGTTAGCTGGAGGATTGGTCAGTGGACATTCATGAGCAGAGCAATGGTGAACTGTATAGTCTCTGTCTGCTTGTTTGTTAAACCTGAGTATGGATGGGATTGCCTTTGCAAGTCTCACCAATACACACAATGTGTGCAATAGGAACCTGAGGTCAGCAAGAGCCCTGCTTTCTTTATTCAGAGCAAGAACAGGGCAGAGGGAGCTGGCAACATCTCTCAGAGCTTCGGGTTCTCTTGATGCACACGATCCTGAGCAAGTCATTGCCCCCCCCCCCGGGATTGCATTATCATCTGACAAACTGGGGTACAGTTGGTAGGATGATTGTCCTTTTATCTTTGATTTTCTAGAAATGTACAGATGGTGTGTGAAACATGACTGTGTGGGAGGTGGTGAGCTCTGCCATGATATATTCAGGGTAGTCCTTATTTCTGGGTTCATGTATAACCCAATAGTCTTTATACTTCCTGTGGCTGCTCAGAGACTGTAACAACCTCCTCCTCATTCCCACTGGAAAGTCAGGATGTCCAAGGGCAAATTCTGCCCCCTGCTTTGTTCTGGGGGCTTCACTTAGCATTCTTCACATTCCAAACCCAGTCATATCTGTTATTAGAGCCCTAGATATCCCCACAGAGATGGCATGAGGAAGTGTACTTGCTATAAGTACATGTCTTTGTTTTCCTGTAATACAAACTTTGAAGAATAACAAAAGGTCATTAAGTGACCTTTGGCTCAGAGGGGCTGACAATTAGTTCTGAGACAGATGATGGAATAGTGGCCTTTTCTAATTGGCTGAATGTTTGGTGGCAGTAGACTGTACTCATGACAGGTCCCATGCTGCCTTTGGAGAATGCATTTGTCCCAAGTAAGCTAAGAGGTGAGGAGTGTGGGAATCAAGCAAGCGCTGGCAGTGGTCACAGGTCTTCGGAACCAGACAGATGTCTGAAGAGGCTTTGGTCTCCAATGGCTAGCTCAAGATATGCCTATCATTCCCAAAAGCCCAGGCTTCACTATTTGGGGATTATATTGGGCTAGAGGTGATCCAGATGCTTGTTGTTCAGCCTGTTGTAGCTCACCCTGTACATTCCTCCATTTAATCCACCAAGCAGGGCAGGACAGTAGTTAGAAAAGACAGTGCTATTTGTTTAATTAGCTGGCATATCCTATGTTGAGAATCTTCCCACTTTGGCCAGATCTTGTCCTTTTCCCCTTTATAAGGGCACGTATAGGTAAGATAAAATAATCTAAAACCCTAAGAAAAAGGTGTGGGTGTGGAACTCACATGAGGCAAAGAGGGTTTCCCAGCAGAACGATTCAGCCAGGTGACACACCCTGGCTCTGACAACTTGGGGGAAGGGTTGTTTTCTTACCATCATTTTGTGCACACATAGGTGGCCAGATATAGATGTACGGTTCTGAGGTTTCCCCGCGATACTCAGGATGTCTGCGCATAGTACTAAGATGCCTTCCTAGAGAAAGAAGACCCACAATGCCCACCCACAACTTGACACATTCCATTCTAATTTTTTGATGTTATAATTCTACCTTGCTGCTCAATTTTTGTCATTCAATAGATTTTGAGGCCCATTGCAATTCCTAGACGTATATTATAACATCTGACTGTTGCATGATATTTCAATACCTCTAGAGAGAGGCAATTAGGTTGCCTCCGACACCGAGCTTCAATTTCTAGCTAGCACATCACTCAGTCCATCCTTCTGGTTGTCTTATCCCAAAATGCAATTTGTCCTCACCTGTTTAGTGCTTTCTTAAGTGTACTCAAGCATTTGCTCATTGCTTTCTGAAATAGTTTCTAAGTTTCCTTCCAGCAGACACTAAGAGGCTGCCTTGTGAGGTGCTTGTGAGTATAAATGAGATCATGTATATGAAGTGCTTAGCGCATTATCCGGCAAACAGGAAATTCTCAATAGATGGAATAAGCTCTCCGGAGCCTAGAACACATTAGGACTTTAATAAATACCAATTATAGTAATGAGTGTTTGATTACCTCTGTTGATCTGGGCTCTACTTCTCCATAAAGCTAGGTCCCGGAACACTTGAAACATGAGGTATGCAGAAGACGGTAATTACCAAGTCACCATTAATCCTTCCAAACTATTCCCCTTTCACAGATGGTGAAACTGAAGCTCAGAGAGATTACATAGCTTGCTTATGATTGTTCAGCATATTTAGTGGCAGAATTGGGGCTCAAACTTCAGCCTAAAGTCAAAGCTTTTATTTTAAACTATCCTGAAATATTGTCAGCTTGGGGAGATGTATTCAAATTTTGCTATCTCAACAACAACAGTTATGATTTTCTCTTTGGGTGGATAATGATTACTTACTAATGACTGCTAAGGCATAACATGTATTAAGCCCTGCCAAGACTATTTTTAGACTACATTTGTGTATCTTAGGGTACATTTTTAAAGCTACTTCTAGATAAATATATCTGTGGATATACAGATAGGTCAGTGGAAGCCACGTTGGCTTCTAGCCTCCACTTGTCACATAATCTAGGTACCCGAATACAGCGTACAAACTGCCTAGGTATATTTAGCACCGCAGGAGCTTCTGTATCATAAACTGTATCTCTCCACAGCAATCCTATGAGGAAGTTCAATTCCACCTCACAGAGCATGAGATGGAGGTTCGGTGTTGTAGTGTGTCCAGAGTTTTGTAGGTCTGGTAACACATGGTTCAGTATTTCCACATTGGAGTTCTCTGACTCAAACGTGTTTTAAAATAAAGTGGCTTGATATAGGTGTGGTCACTCTAGAAGAATCTGGCTCAGAATTCAAGAATCACTGGCAAGAGTCTGACAAATTGGACAGCTAAGGCCATAGGAACCTCTTGCTTTGATGCAGCTGTTTCTTTGGTGAGGCATGTTTAGTTCTTTTTGGCTGTTTGCAGGAGGGGAAATTCTAGGCAGATGTTGAGAAAATACCAGTGCCTTGAGACTGAAGTGTGTGTTTAATGTGTGAAGCTCCTGGAATAGGCAGGGGTCGAGTTTGGTAAGTAAGCTGTGCTGGCTCTTGTAGGGGACCTGAATGTATGAGGGGATGGGGTGGGAGCTCTTGATCCACAGAAAGCCAGGAGATCTTGCTGGAAGTTGAGCAGAGATGACCGGCACATTGTTGGGGGCTGTGGTGAGGATTCTGGGAAGCAATAAAATTCAGGATGGAGTCATTGCCTTGCTTGGTTTTACAGAGGCCATAGGAGAAACTGGGAAAGATGTGATCATCACTGCAAAATCTATATTATACTGTTTGGGGTTTTCTAGGGTTAGAAGTGGTCTAGACGCATTGAGAAGAATGTCGGGCCTGGTTTTCTTTTTACTTGGTTATATTATTGCTATCATTTTGTGTGTGTGTGTGTGTGTGTGTGTGTGTGTGTGCGCGCGCGCTATATGAGTATAGGTACAAGCATGCCATAGTGTAGCAGGCAGAAGACATCCATGTGGAGTTGGTTCTCCCTTCTCATCTCTATGTGAATATGAATACAGAAATGAAACTCAAGTGGTCAGGCATGGGTAGGAAGTTCCTTTACCCAACAAGGCATCTCACCAACCCTGAGTCCATATTTCTGACCCCATAAAAGCTACTCAAAGTCTTTGTTTCTACCATTTTATCTTACTTTCTTTCAGTCTTTTGAGATGGTGTCTTTTATAGCCCATATACAATGGGTAATCCTGGTGGTTAAATTGACATTTGAGTTACCACAGAAGCAAATATGAGGGATTATAAAGACTAGGTTAGTTGAGTTGGGAAGAGCCAGTCTAAATGTGGGCAGCATCAGACCCAGGTCCTGGAGTGAACAGAGAGGATGTGAGGCCCAGGGTGAGCACCAGCATTCGTGGCTCCATTTTTGACCGTGGGTGCCATGTGACCAGAAGCCTCTTGCTGCCATGTCTTCTTCGCCACCACAGATGGTAAGCCAAAACAAGCCTTCCATATTAACTTGCGTATGTATTTTGTCTTGCAGCAAAACAAGTAACTAATACACCAGGCTGGCAAAAAATGATCCTGAACTTCCGATCATTCTTGCTTTCACCTCTTAAGTGTTGGGATAAGAGATGTGTGAACAAACCCCATTTGTACAGTGTTGGGAATCAAACCCAGGGCTTTGAGCATGGTAAGTTAGCATTCTCCTGACAGCTGTAATCACCTCCTCTCCTCCCAGGCTTTTCTGTGATTTTTCTAGACCATTTGAAGACTGGGTTTAAGATCTCCCCTCAAAGTCCCAAAGTCACATCAAGACTTCTGGCTTTGGAAAGCTGTTTAAGGCATTCCTCCTGTCTCTGAAGGGAATGCACGCTGGGTGGGCTATTCACAATCTACTATCTGTGGATATCTCTTCTATCCTGTAGGGACATTTACTCCTCAGAGGACAGTGTTAGCTGCTGCAAATAGCTTAGTACTATTGCCTTGTTGAAACAGAAGTAGGCTGAAAACAATACTTACAACCCAATATAATAAGAGTTCAGTTAGGCAGTGGTGGTGCATGCCTTTATTTCCAACACTCAAGAGGCAGAGGCAGGTGGATCTCTACAAGTTCAAGGTCAGCCTAGTCTAGAAGAGCTAGTTCCAGGACAGGCTCCAAAGCTACAGAGAAACTCTGTCTTGGAAAAAAAAAAACAGAGTTCAGCTTGGAATTCATCCCCTTGGAGGGTGGTTTCAGAGCAGGATTCCCAGAGCAAGTGTTATCTTCATGATTCTGCTTTGAGAGAGTATCAGGGGTGTTTATCATGAGTTATTGTGGGCCATGATGCAATTACAACCTATAGAAATTGATAATTCAGATGTCAACCCACCAGGGAAATTATTCTCAGATGGAGGAAGCTTGCTATTTTGGGTCATGATGAGAGTGGAGTGTGGGAACAGTTTCAGAAAGAAGGAGCAGTCTGTGTAGGGGCCCAGAGCAAGTCAAATCCAGTCTATGTGCAGAATGGAAAGGCTAGAGGAAGTCCCACTGAGTGGTTTGGCCATGTTAATATATTAGGACATGCTCCAGGGATAGTAGGCATGCTGGAAGGACAGATTTTGACGAACTGTTGCCAAGAAAGAGATAAAAGCTAGAGGGCCTAGGAAGAAGGGAGTGGGGGGGACAGAGATGGTGGGTAGGGAAACCAGCTGGAATAGTCCAGATGGGGGTTAATGACACAAACCATCAGAAGCAAAGCTTTTTGAGCAGCTGGGTCAAGCTTGTCTGCTTCTGCACTGTCCGAAACCTCTGTAGGAGACAGTCCAGTCACGCCGACTCTCAGATCAAGGCTCTGCTCAGAGCTTCCCTGCCTTTTTGAGCATTCTTGCTCCTCATATTCCACAGGATGTTGACTCCTGGATCCCTCCCCAAGATCTAACATGCCCCGTGCTCAGGCTACACTTGACTGTAACCTATGCATAACCTCCCCTATATTTCAACTCATTCCTAGAGTATTTGTAAGGTGCAAATGCTACACAAATCATGGTTATAGCATTGCTTAGGCTGCAATGATCAAAATCTAAACATGTTTGGCAGATCCTCCCATCCAGATGTATTCAATTTGAGTTGGTTTGAAGAAGAGTGTGTGGACCCATGAGTACTGAGCACCCACTGTGGTCCCTCCACCTTCAGTCTCTTTTCCCTCCATGGCCTTGTGGCTTCCAGACTCTTCCAGACTCACCACCACAAGTTTCAGTCTGTGCCCTTTAGTTTCACCATGACTCACCTCTGACCTGCACTTGGCCTCTTCCTCCCGGAGCTGCAGAGATAGCTCTGTGACGTCTCAGCTGGTGAGCCAAGACTTCTGTCTGGCTGTAGCCCAACACTGACACAAACCCTGAGCCCAGCAGGGCAGAGGTAGCAGCTTCCCCATGGCCTGGAACAGGGTTGAGGTGCTCTGGCTATGAAAAGACACGTAACCTAAGGCAAATTGTACCCCTCCTGCTGGAGTTTTCCCTGTCTCCTTAGTTCTCCTTTGACCTTGGCCGCACTTAGAGTTGCCTTGGACTTTGATTATGTTTTATTATTTTAAAAAAGCATGCATATGCATTTGTGGGTGGGGGGGGGCAGGTGTCTTTAACCACTGAGCCATCTTGTCAGCTGTTGGTAGTGTGATGAGGAGGAGGAGGATCGTGATGAAGATGATCATGATGAGGATGAGGATTTTAATGCTTATTCCTTTCACCAAAATTTTTTATTTAATTGCCGCAGGGAAAATCTAGGCCTCCATGATTTTAAGAGTTGCCCTAGTGGTTGGATATACCGCCACAGTTTCTACTTCAGCTCTGTTAGCTTCAGGCCTCGGAGAAGCTGGCAGGCTTTCTCAGGATTCCTT
Source organism: Microtus ochrogaster (assembly GCF_000317375.1). Classification (NCBI taxonomy): domain Eukaryota; kingdom Metazoa; phylum Chordata; class Mammalia; order Rodentia; family Cricetidae; genus Microtus; species Microtus ochrogaster. Next base: position 8,381,927 of record NW_004949096.1, on the reverse strand, counting down.
TGGACAAGTCAGAGCTCATTGGAGCTTCATTTATTTTTTCCTTGGTAAAGCCAGGATGTTTGCAGTACGACTGCTGGAGATGGCTGATGGGCCAGGTGCATGATGCTTGCTAACATCCCTCATAGGCCTATGTGTTAAGAAGTCAGTCCCCCATCCTAATTAGAGGATGAATGAGAGGTTGAAGGTCATGAGGGCACGCTTTTAGAGGGTGGAGTGGAACCTCCCACAGCCCCACCCCCTCTCCTTTGTTCCTAGATAAGAGATGGCTGAGTTCCTCCCACCACTCGCAGAGGTGCACTGGGGCCAAGTGACCTTGGCGTAACAGCTAGTGATAACTGTCAACTCCACACAGTCTAGAAAAGCCTCAAGTCAAGTCTGTGAGGGATTATCTTAATTAACAGTAGGTGAGGTGGGAGATGCAGCTAACCATTTCGTGACTGCAATCGTGGACTACTTAATAAAGGGACCTGGGCTGCAATATCCATGTGTTCCTCGCCCTCTGCTGTCTTGATGATGGGATGGGACTAGCTCCTTCAGGCTCCTGTACCCTGGCTTCTTGCCCATAGTGGACTGTTACCTTAAACTGTGAGTTGGAACACAACTTTAAGTTCTTCTCATCACACTCTTATCCTAGCAACAGACAGGAAGCTAAAACACACAGGCTGAAGCCTCTGAAGTCATGGACCAAAGCAGACCTTGCTCCTTTATAAGCTGATTATGGTGAGCGTCTATGACAGTAACAGAAAGCTTATTAACTGAATGTGTCCAGCCACGAACATCAAATGTTAGGTTTCCTCTTATGCCTTTAAGATGGTACTGCCCTCTCTCTCTCCCTTTGAAATGCAACTTACTTTAGTGTGAGTTAGACAATCTGAAGAGACATGGAATCAGGAGAAAGGTACTCGGCTAAAATTTTAACAAGATGATTAAATAGAATCGGGTGTCCAGGGCCCCCACTTAGATGTTCTTTCCCCTACTTCTGTTTATACAGGTAGGATTTGAGGCCAGCCAGAGTGCTGTAGGACCAAGCAGGTGGTCTAGGAAGATGGGGGAAGAATTATTCCAGAGAATTTTCCTCTCATAACTGTCTTCAATACTATTATGCAGTAAGATTTTCCATAGCGCCCCCTCTGTGTGTGTTCTTTGTTTTCTGGCGGCACAATAGTCCTGGAGGCCTTGGGTGGTCTTTGTCTGCAAAACCTTCTCATCACCAGAGCTCTCCGCACCTCTTGTGAACATGAGTAAACAGGCTGATGACATCTATGGCCACGACATGTCCTCCCGGTCACCATTCCTAATATTGCGAAGCTGTTATACAGGTCATAGAGGATACACCATTAGGGGATAAAAAGCTGGCACAAACATTCCCACTCGAGGAAAAACAGCTCACCCAACACTCTTCATAATGAAGAGAATGATGCATCTCTCTCAAAGGAGTTAAAGGAACAGGCTGGAACACAGTCCACAGAGGGGCCCCAAGAACCCAGTCGTGACGGGAGAGGCCTGAGCTCTCACCTCAGTGATGATGCTGTTCCATCCCGAAGGCTCCCACATCACCTTTTCCTAGAGACCCGCTTTCCACTGAGATGAAACACAAGCAATCACATCAAAGATGAGCAATGAATGTTGAAAGACAAAGAGCCTGACAGCAACTCCATTTCTCAACACGAATGCCGTTCTAAGACACAGTACAATTATCCGCAGGCTTTAACATACTCTGCGAGCACCTGGGAATTCTATGCATCGAGTCTCCCAGTTCATCAAACATCAGTGGTCCTAATCAGCGTCTATTTATCCTTCTAACCACTAGTATGTTGCAGGGCAGACCCTCAAAACTGTAGACCTTGATTGGAGACTGAATGCTTCACATACAGGCAACTTTATGTCGCATGAATCAGCTGGGGAAAATAACTGCATGGGTTTAGCCATGCATTCTGGTGAACTGAATGAACAATTCACTATATAAAGAAGCTTCACTGCCAAATGAAAAAAAATGTAAGAGCTTGGTATTAATTATTAACAATTATAAAAATATTATGACTTCAACATTAATTTTATTGTTTCCATTAAACTTTATTTAATGGTGGCTAATCATTTCTTCTGACCCAACCTGGCAGTAATACAATGGCTGAAACAAAAGATGTCAAGTGCTTAACACAGTGTCAAAAAAAAAAAAAACCTACTGAGAGAGCAGCGAAGACATGATGGTCTTTATTTTATAATGGTGAAATCTTAATTCTCCCCAAAGGCAAAGATATTGGGAGAAAAAAAACCAGAAAATTTTCCAAGGAGAGGTTAAGGATGGTGCTAGCCCACTGACCATCCTTCTGGTTATGCCAATAACCATAAAGTTCACATTTTGATACAAAAACACTGAGTTTTTGTTTGGCCTCAATATGCAGCCCACACTGGTCTTGAGGTTTCTATGTATCCCATGCTGCTATCCCTTCTTCCTGTCCCAGTCTCTCTACTGCCACGATTACAGGTGAGTGTCACCGGATCTGCAGACACCATTACTTTTGGTTAGTTTTGTCCTTCCTTGAATGAACAATATCCTTACTATTAGAAACTATGACTTTTACTTTTGTGTGTGTGTGTGTGTGTGTGTGTGTGTGTGAATTGTGTATGTGGGTGTGTTCCTATGGTGAACATGTACACGTGTGTACCTGCTTGTTGAGGCCAGAGGTCAACCTCAGGTGTTATTCCTTAGTTGTTGTCCACCCTGGATTTTGAGACAGAGTCTCTCATAGGTTGACTCAGAGCTCACAAATCCAGTTGACTGGCTGGCCAGCAAGCCCTACTATCTCCGTGTCCCTGCCTTCCCAGTGCTGGGATTACAAATTGGTGGCCCCATCTTTAGAAATCAGTATGGTGGTTTCTCAGAAAATTGGGACTCAACCTACCTCAAGACCTAGCAATACCTCTCTTGGGCATACACCTAAAGGATGGTCAATCATACTATAAGGACATTTGCTCAGCTATGTTCATAGCAGTATTATTCATAATACTCAGAACATGGAAGCAACCTAGATGCCCCTCAATTGAAGAATGAATAAAGAAAATGTGGTACATTTATGATGGAGGAAGGTCATTGGCTAATAAAGAAACTGCCTCTGCCCATTTGATAGGCCAGCCTTTAGGTGGGTGGAGTAAACAGAACAGAATGCTGGGAGGAAGAGGAAGTGAGCTCATATGCCTTAGCTCTGCTCTCTGGGGCAGACACGATGAAGCTCCGACCCAGGATGGGCGTAGGCTAGAATCTTCTTGGTAAGTGCACCTTGGGGTGCTACACACATTATTAGAAGTGGGCTAGTCCAGGTGCAAGAGTTAGCCGAGAAGAGGCTAGATATAATGGGCCAAGTAGTGTTTAAAAGAATACAGTTTGTGTGTTGTTATTTTGGGGCATAAGCTAGCCAGGCAACCAGGAGCTGGGGCGGGCAGGAATGCAACCCGCAGCTCCTTCAACTCATTTATACAATGGAGTACTACTCAGTGGTAAAAAAAAAAAAAACAAAAAAACAATGCCACCATCAAATTTGTAAGCAAACTAGAAAAAAAACACCATCCTGAGTGAGGTAACCCAGACCCAGAAGACGAGCACGATTTGTACTGAATCATAAGTGGATATTGGATGTAAAACAAAGGAGAACCAGCCTATAGTCCACAACTCCGGAGAAACTAGGTAACAGGGAGAACCCTAAGAAACAAACATACATGAATCCCCCTGGGAAGGGGAAATAGATGAGGTCTGAGAAAATTGGGAGCATGGAGGAGGGGCAAGAAGGAAGGGCGGCAGGGAAAGAGGAGAGAAGGGGAGGGGGAGAAGAACTTGAGGGAATGGGATGGTCAAGATGGGGAGGGGGAGAACAGAGAGCAAGAGCAAGGAAAGTGATAGCAAGAAACCTGGCACTAGAGAAATTCCTAGGAATTTATAAGGATGACCCCAGCTAAGACCCTAAAACATTGTGGAGATGGTGCCCAAACTGGCCCAAACTGTAGTCAGATTGATGACTCTCTTAAATGTCATCATAAAACCTTCATCCAACAACCGATGGAAGCAAATGCAGAGATTCACAGTGGAGCACTGGGCTGAGCTCCCAAAGTCCAGTTGAAGAGAGGGCGGAGCAATAATATGAACAAAGGGGACAAGACCATTGGGGACACCCACTGAAATAGCTGACCTGAGCTAATGGGAGCTCACCGATTCCAGCCTGACAACAGGGAAACCAGTATAGGACCAAACTAGGCCCTCTGAATGTGGGTCACAGTTGTGTGTCTGGGGCAGCCTGCGCGGCCACTGACAGTGAGACCAGGATTTATCCCTACTGCTTGTTCTGGCTTTTTGGAGCCCATTATCTTTGGAGGGATACCTTGCTCAGCCTGGATATAGTGAGGAAGACCTTGGTCCTGCCCCAAGGCAATGTGCTTTGAAGTGATTTTGATTACTCCTGTGAGAAGTGGATGTGGGATGGGGATGGAAGGAAGATGGAGGGAGTGGGAGGAGGGGAGAGTGGGAAAAAAATAAAAAATATAAAAAATGAATTAAAAAAATAAAATATTCAACTTAAAGAAAAAATACCCAAATTGCTGGCCCCATACATGGATCTGGAACTTGAACTTGGGTTTTTATGAATGTGTGTCAGGTTAGGTACTTTCCTCACTAAGACACCTCACCAGCCCTATAATTATTATACTAGACGCTTTAGTGGTGGTCATTGTTGACATCAGTTGCTTTTGCTTGCAAAGTCCCCTGCCTTTGCTAACAGCTACATTTTCCTTCAGATAACTACTCTTCCCCTTGGATCTGACCTTGTTTCTATGTCAAAGCATACACCTTCCTCTGAAGAGAGACTCCAAGTTGGTACCCAGGTGTAGGTAATTTGTCCTGATAGCAACATGTTGATGATAACATCCTTCCTTCCCATCACTGATATGTCTTGGCTTTCCTGCTATTGGGAGCAGTGTAGCCATTCAGCTCACCTACTGATTCTGCTATCAATCTCAGACACATTCAACGTGTCCTTTTCTTTCTCTTTCTCTAAAGTGAAACAAAGGTTGTTTGCGCTGTTTAGTAACCTAAGGACTTTCAACAATACTTGGCACGTGGCGGTAAAAAACAGCTATGATTGTTATTGTCACTTTCAAAGCACTACTGTCTTTTATGTACTACAAGGCTTTTATGTCTGGAGCACATTCTAAGCATAAGCTGCTGACATTCTCCTAACAGCTCTGTAAGGTACAAGACACAAATCATTGGCATCTACTTTGAAGATGAAAAATACAATGGCTGTGAGTTATTGGATAACTTGCCTGTAGTTAGTAAGTGATGGAGGCAAGATTTAAACATGCCATTTCTAACCGTGACACCTATATTTTTGATCACTCAACTGCCTTTCTCTGGAACGACTCAGTAGGATGTACCTGGCAATGCGCAAGTCACTTCACATGACTTACCTTGTTTAACTTTCTCAAGAACAACAGAACACTTTTTAAAATTTTTTCATCACAAGGCTTAAACAGAGGCCTTTTGGCTCAGTACTGGAGTGCAGAGCTCAGTTCTAGCCACATTGTCTTCTCCACAGCCTATGCTCACTGTCAATGGGCCAATGATGGTCTCCTGTGTCCTCCTGCACACTGGACAGCAGATGCCCCTGTTTTGTCTGGGGGCATGGAGCAGTTAACGCTCAGGGCACCTACCCAGCAGCTACCACTCAGGGCACATCATCTGGCACGGAAAGGTCTGAGCTTGTCAGGAGAAGGATGAAGAAAAGAAGCGGCTTGCCTATTGCACAGAACAAAAGAAGCCTTAGAGGATGTTCAGGATCAGCAGCCCTTGGAAGATCCCCAGGAGGCTTCGGTAGAAAAGGCAAACTTCCCTGCACCGAGATAACTTTGAAATCCTCAGATCCAGGCCAGTCTCCCCGCTCTTTCTTCTTTCTTCATTTCTTCTTTGAGACTTTGAGGCCTGATTAGGTCATGCTCGGCACTTGAGCCAGCCCAAGGCCGTGCGTTAAATGACTGTGCTCCTGGTGACCTTACAAGCACATCATCTGAGGCTACAGCTGTTTGTTTTACCCTGAGATAATGGAAAATAAAGCCACCCCTGCTCCTTTCCTGGAGACCTGGCTTGCCAAGTTGGTTTTCATAGCATACTTTTACAGTTGATTTAGCATCTCTGAAAATTGAGGCTTAGGAACTGAAAAATGAAGAAGTAGTTAGCTGTGCTTGTGCCAAAAATAAATAAATGAATGAATAAATAAATAAATAAAGGACAAAGGCTACAGGTGTTGTCATAGGCCATGTCCTAGAATAAGGAGTCAGGGAGCTTCCAGACACAAGAAAGGAGATCCCGCCTTCCCGTGAGACCGGAGGAGCATTTGGTGGTTACATGGCTAGGGTTTTGTCCGGAAGTGCGTGCTGCTGTTTGGCCTCTGCCACATTACCAAATCCTATTGGTATTTCTGGTCTCTACTTCCAAACTCCTAGGTGTAGTGGGATTACAAACTTAGGATGTGCACCCAGTTGGTGCCTGGAGTCATTTGTGGGTTTTAGGTGATGGCGAGTGGGGGCAGCGTGAGGAGGAAAATGACAAGTGAAGGATTTTGATCTCGCCTTTTGTAGAAGTCATTTCAGGACCTAAACAATCTTTCATAAGCATAATGGGGCAGAACTGTCCTGGACTGGAAGTCTTTTAGCCCTCTTATTCACTTATGTGAAATAGGGACAGTCTAGTGTCTAAGTCAGTGTAAATGGGAGAATCCCACCTGCTAGTGTGTACATGGTGTTGGCTACAACAAACTGATCAAAAATGACAGCTTCATGCTTTCTTAGCCTTGCTCCCAGCTACTTCCATCCTGGGTCTGTATCACCCAGAATGCATTCTTCCTTCAGGGATTTGTGACCCACTAAAGCCCCCATTAAATTCCTCCCCGGGTCCATGCTCTATTGCCTAGGCCCATTCCTATTGTTTTAGAAAATTGATGGTCAGAGAGGTTGAGTGGCGCCAGGTGGTAGTGGCGCACACTTTTAATTCCAGAGGCTAGTCTGATCTACAGAGTGAGTTACAGAACAGCCAGGACTGTTTTCACAGAGAAGCCCTGTGAGAGAGAGAGAGAGAGAGAAAGAGAAAGAGAGAGAGAGAGAGAGAGAAAGAAGAAGAAGAAGAAGAAGGAGGAGGAAGAGGAAGAGGAGGAGGAGGAGGAGGAGGAGGAGGAGGAGGAGGGAGGGAGGGGTTGAGGAAAAAAGAGGGGGAGGGGAGGGAGGTTGAGTGGCTTGTTTAAATTCACACAGTTCAGTTTAATTCTTTGTTGATTTTATATGGTAGCTATCTATTGCTGTGTGAAACCACCCTGGAAAGCAGAGCATGTTAAAATAACAGTCTTTTCTTTCAAGGGCTGTGAGGGTCAGGGATGCGAGGAGGGGGGCAATGGTTTACACATAAAATTCTTTTTCAAAGTCTTTCTTGCATGTTCAGTCAAGGCTGCCCAAGGCTGTGGTTTCTGAGGACCTGAGTGACTCGGAAGGATACAGAACTTGCCAGTCCGGCATGGAGGTTGTTGACAGCAAAGGACTGGCTGAGAAGAAGCAGAAGCATGAAACAGTCTTTCCCCTGCGCCTGCTTCCCTAAAGCAGGATGTAAATCCACAAAGACACCACCCTCCTCCCTGCCAGGAGAGAGAATCTACTCCCTAGAGACAGCCCCAGAGGAATTGACTCAGCAAATCTCACTAACTGACCCTTATCTCCCACTGGCCTTCCCAATTTGCGGGTCCTGGAAGCTAAAAGGCCCTGTCCTCGTCTCACTGATTCTCTACAACACACTGGGCTTCTGTTAAGATGCTCTACAAGTCGACATCCTATCACCTCTGTGGGTGCCTCGCAACTGGGTCTATCGCAACTGGGTCTATTGACATTTTCTGCGTGCACACATCAGCCTCCTCTGGGTTTTCTTTTGTTCATATCTCTATTGAACTCTGTAGGGCACCAGCAAATTAACCTAACCCTGGAAGAACCATTGTTTTTCCCTTGGGTTACTCTCTCAGCTGTTGTCAGGAAGCGGCTCCTCTCCACATGAGTGTCTCCAAGAGGTTTTGTGACGTGATGTCCCTTAAAGAACAGTCTGAGAAGTGAGGAATGGAAGCCATGATGTATTTCACAGCCGACTCTGAGAAGCACCATGGTTTTACTTCGCTCACCTGTTTTCCGTCTCCCAGGTTGTTAATCCTGTCATCTTGACCAGATTGGAAGATCTAGGGGATTAGGAAAGCACACCTCAGGGTGGGGACGTTTCAGAGCTGATTAGCTCATGAGCATTCTGATCTCATGAAGGGTTGAACCAATGGAGTGTTGGGATGTGGTGGGTTTGAGGAAGGTGCGATAGGAAGAAGGATGTCACTAGGGTCATGCTGTTGGGGACGATTTCTTGCTTCAGTCCCTTCCTGTTGTGTCTGTACTGCTTCCTGTCCACCACAATAGGCACTGCTCCTCCATCCCTTCTCCATCACTATGGACTGAGACTCCTGAACCATGAGCAAAGTAGATTTTCCTCCTTCGGAGTCCTTCATGGCAGGCATTTTTGTCATAGCGACAAGAAAGATGACAAGTAGAGTCACACAGACACACTCTCCTACATGGTAAGGGGGAGTCATGCAACTTCATGAGTGACAGGATGTAGATACCATGGGATCCCACCTAGGAGGTCAGTGGATGCACCTCCTTATGGAAAGGCACACTCTTAGCATGTTCAAAGACCTGCCTACCTCCCCAGGCTGCCCTCACCTGTGACCCCCACTTACCTCCTCAGGCTGC
>NW_004949096.1:8371819-8373019 GCF_000317375.1 Microtus ochrogaster | reverse complement strand
CCACTTACCTCCTCAGGCTGCCCTCACCAGTGACCCCCCAAAGAGCTCATGCTCCAGGCCACATTGTTCTGTTTCCAGTGTTTTGCATACACCAGGTTCTTCTCCAGCTGCCTTCCAGGCCTACCTTCTTCCTCACTCCTGGCCTAGGACATTTCTATGCCACTCCATGGTCTTGTCAATTCTTCTTCCTATAAAGCTGGCTCTGCCAGCAGGTCCGCAGGGGAGCCTTCCTGATTCCTGCAAGTTACTTCTTCTTTTCTAGTTCCATATGTGGCATTAATACGAGTATCACATCAATTATCATATACACATTTCCCTTCGAGGCCTCTACAGTCTGGCTTATTGTTCCAGTTCCCCAGCACAGAGCAGACAGCATAGCCTCAGATTCCAGGTGAATTCTGGGTGCAAACTGGTAACCACTTTTTACTCCTCATTCCTAGAGGGAGAAAAATAGATGTTATTGTGCCTTGTTCTTATATAAGGCTTTTTTCATTAGTCCTGAAAATAGAATCATGCATATTTTCCAAACCGAGCATCCAGCCTGTAGTTTTGCTTTCAAGTCTCTTACATTGACCACAGAAAGAAAGCTTTCTTTACAGTATATCATTGTAGTTCCTTACCAATTTGGCTTGTTTTTTTGTCAGTGAATACAGGGTATTAAACATCACCAATAGGCCTACATGTCGCAGGTTTGCTTTGGAGATTAAGACCTGCTGCCAGAATACATGGGGAGAAAGAGCTGGAAGAAAGAATTCTTGGTTTTATTGCATTTATGGTTTGGCATAAATGAGTGAGCTGCTCAGAGTGCTGTTTTCACAGCAGCCTCCCTGTATTTGTTTCCTTCCCAGCCGTTCCCACTCCCACCCCCACGCCATGCTCTCTCCTTCGATTTTTGAGACAGCGTCTCATGTATTTCAGGCTGTCCTCCAACTTTCTATGTAGTCACAGACGACCTTGAATTTCTTATCTTCCTGCCTCTACCATTGAAATGTCAGGATTATGGGTCATAGACACCAATTTTATGCAGTACCAGGGATGGAATGTACAGTGACCATGTCAGTGTCTCCAGATGACGAGTCCAGATATCAACTATGCTATATCCCTGAGCTCCTTGGTCCTTTTTTTCTTCCTCTGAACTCTCTCTCTCTCTCTCTCTCTCTCTCTCTCTCTCTCTCTCTCTCTCTCTCACACACACACACA
>NW_004949096.1:8368635-8371719 GCF_000317375.1 Microtus ochrogaster | reverse complement strand
CACACACACACACACACACACACACACACTTCACTCAACTCGTTATTTGCTGCAATGATGTAAAGTGCAGGTGTGTTTTTGTTAAGTCTTAACTTGAGCTTACAATGGAATTCACATCTGCAAAAGTGGGGGTGGGCCTCGGGAGGTGATTTGTAGGCAGGCTCTCCCACCCAAAGCTGGAAGGAATAAGGGATAGAGAGGAGCCCGTTTTTGCAGTCCATACCTTGCATTTTGAGCGCTTAGAGAGGAGGTGCATAAGGATTAGAATTGAGAAAGTGTATGTATTAGACAATAGACCCCCTCCTTCCACCCCTGGAACACTTGCACATACAGCAGGGTTGTTTGCAGGTCTGGATGATCCTATGTGGAGAGAGACAATCTCTTCCCTTCTGAACAGATTAGCTCATTGGCGTCTGGAGACCCAGTAGTTGTGTGGATGAGTGGACAGCCCCTTCACTGCGACCGGGCATACACATTGAGAGTGCTTGGGGACTTTAGATGTGGGCGGCAAAAGTGGAGTAGGAGAAGATAGGAACCAAGTAATTGTTTTGTGTCTGTGGTGACTGAGACCAGATGACGAGCACCTGGGAGACCCCTCCTGGAATGCCAGGAGACAGAGACTGAGAAGTTACAAGGTACTGGTATTCTGAAGGCCCCTATGAAAGAGCCAGGAATATGTGGAATGGCTGTGAGATGTGCCAGGTTTCCATCCACAGGTCACAGAGAACTGTGAAGCACAGGTTCGTATACAGAGCAAGTTCACTGATGGGAGAGGCTCGCAGGACTTTGCAGGTGAGTCACCCGATCCCTCACTGTACTGGGAGGATGCTGAATCCTACAGAGAGAGGCTACTTTCCCCAGTACAGAGGGCTAGGACAGAGATCTGAACTCTAGGCATGCTGATGTTTCCTTCAGACTACTGAGATCTGGAGAGTGGACTATGTTAAGATACAAGCGGGGTACCAGGTGGCTCCCAACAGTGTGATTACAATGGAAGAAAGCCAGCCAACCTTAGGTGCCTTCCAGATGGCACCCTTAATCAAAGGCATGCTCCAATAGTACTTTCTTTTTCTCTAAAACTGTGTACTTAACAAAGAGGTAGTGTGTGTGTGTGTGTGTGTGTGTGTGTGTGTGTGTACGCATGTAGAGACCTGGTATCTTCCTTGATGACTTTCCACCTTATATATCAGGTCTCTCACTTGAACCCAGAGCTCATTAATTCTAGCTAGCCAGATTGGCATGGGGGTCTCCTGTCCTCTGCAGTGCTAGGATGACAGAGATAGATGGCTATGACTGCTGAGAATTCATGTGGGTGCTCGGGATCCAAACTCCAGTCTCATGCTTACCTAGTACGTGTGTTACCCACCGAGCCACTCCCCAGCTCCAGCAATGATGATTTCAATGGGACAGTTTTCCCAGTAATGACAGACAACCCTGGAGAATCTGCATTCCTCGTGTGAGCCTGTGAGAGCCTGTAAGGTGCGAGTTAATGGCTACAGCACAGGCAGAGATGCCTTCAGATCTGAGCTGTAGCAGGACTGGGTGAGACCTGTAGGGCTGGTCGCTGGGGCTGGTGTCAGGATAGGTGAGCAGAAGCTAACATGAGGGAAATAATGGAAGCGGAGGACGATGACACTATCTATGCCTCCTTCAGGCAGAACTCACTGGTTCTAAACACTCTGTAGAGTATCAATTCTGTTTACAAAACCCCTCCCAGTCAAGAATGTTTCAGAATGGCCTCATATTTAGGCTCTTGGCCTTGCCTTCCTGTAGGAAGGAGGAGAGAGAAGTGAATGAGAACGAAAAGAAAAGAAGAAAAGCAAAAGGAAAGTAGAGAGGATGGAGGAAGGGCAGAAAGACGTGGGCCCAAGAAAATGAGAAACAAAAGCGTGTGTGGAAAAGGGAGAGGCTTCGCAGAGAACCATAATGAGAAAGAACAGACAAGGGCAGTAAATTGTTTCCAGGGTGTAAGGAACCCAGCGCACTTGTAGAAGCCCCATGGGGCCACTGTTTAATAGCATCCTGTCGTCCGGCTGCAGGTGGGGTCTCACCTGACTCCCCGGAGTGTGCCTTGCCTCTGGAAACCTGTGGGATTTATGGGCCCCTCTGGGCTTCTGGCCAGACTTTCACCCCATCTACCACCTCTAGGCTGACCCTGACGTGCCCTCCTTCCGGAACTTGGTCCAGCAGGTGCACTTGACTTTCTAATGACTGCAGATACCTCTGTTTCTCTGAAGCACTTGCCATGGTGAGGGAGAACAGACACAGGCCATACAGCGGAGGAAGCTAGCCCTGCTGGAGGCATGGAAGAGCCATGAAAGTGCAGGCCCTGTTACATTTCATTACCTGTTTACATTTCTCTGGCTGCCTTCCACTGGTTACTGGTCCAGAAACAGAGCTGGAGAGTAACCTCAAATGAGATCAGATTTTCCAATGAAACATGATAAGGAGAAATGTCCAGAGCCAAATCACAGGTAAATGGACCTAACCTAGCAGAGGGACATTCCAGCAGAGCCTGGTGACATGGCTGTGGTCCAGCTGGACGGATGGTTTTCTTGAGGCTGTGGGAGGCTCACTGTGAAGCAGAAGGGGGAAGGGAGAGAAGATTTGCAGAGAACAAGGAAGGTATGGACAGACTGGGATTTACCAGGGCCCCTGCCAGATGCCACCTGACCTCTAAGGCTTCTGGAGGGCAGCATCCTTCCCCGCATGGGAATTCTGCTCCAGGTCACAGACTGAAGGTTTAATGTCCATGGTCAGGCCAGCAGGGTGAAGGAAAAGAGACTGCATGAATCCTGGGCTGTGGAGAAGGCTGAGACCTAAGTTCAATTCCCAAAACGTATGTTAAAGAGAGCCGGGTAAACCAGGCATGGTGTTGAAATGTTGGAATCCCATTTGAGAGGCAGGGTGTCAGGAGGATCCCTGGGGCTTGCTGGTCAGGCAGCTTAGCTTGTTTGGGGAATTCCAGGTGAATTAGAGATCCCATTAAAAACCGAAATGGAGAAGCTGTTAAGTGATGTCTTCTAGCCTCCATCCACATACATGTACCTACACACACACACACACACACACACACACACACAC
>NW_004949096.1:8366105-8368535 GCF_000317375.1 Microtus ochrogaster | reverse complement strand
ACACGGACACACACACCAGAGACAGAGGCAGGGGAGGGAGAGGGAGAGAAAAAGAGAGAATGCCAATCTTAAATCTTTGAAGAGGAAACACAGTTCATGATTGTTCCTTGGTAAGCCGCCTGGCTTCATTCCCAAAAGCATGCCTGGAAACCATCCTAATCCATCTAGACTCAGCGTGCGGTGCCAGCTCCCAAGGGTCAGGCTCTCTGGCTGCCGCTTTCCCGTTTTACCCAGAGGAGAGTGCATTCCCTGTTAACCTGCTCATGACTCCTTTAGAGCCTATGAGAAGAGCTTTCCTCTGTGACCTTAGAGAAGGCGACATCTGTCCATCTCAGTCCCCACTATGCAAGTGGCGCTTCAAGGACCTATGTCACGTTGGAATCATTTAGGACCTTGTTAGTAATGCGACATCTCTGGTCTCTGTCTCAGCCTTGCTGGATCTGAAGGTGCCTCGTGGGAACTCAGCTCTGGGCCCTCTGGCATGCGCAGAAGCTCTAATAGTCAGATTGGCTTCTGTGAGCTATAGCCCAGGGTGTTGTGCCTTGGTTAGCCTCCATCTCAGCCCCCAGGGCCATGTGTTCATGCATGCTTGTCAGGTGTCGGTGGCTGATGCCCATCTCTGGCTATTGTTAGTTAACTGGTTCTGCAGTTTGTGTCTGCAGATCTTCTCTGACTTACTATGGGAGGGCATTTGATAACCCCATTAAAAGCTGATAATGGCCGGGCGGTGGTGGCGCACTCCTTTAATCCCAGCACTCGGGAGGCAGAGGCAGGCGGATCTTTGTGAGTTAGAGACCAGCCTGGTCTACAGAGCTAGTTCCAGGACAGTCACCAAAGCCACAGAGAAACCCTGTCTCGAAAAACAAAAAAACAAAACAAAACAAAAAGCTGATAATGGAAAATGTGTTTGCATAGGCAACCTCCTGCACACCGTAGTTTAGCAACACAGCATAGGGTGCAGTGTCCATTGTCACCCCTTGTGACCCTGTGGCCTCTTAGGAGCTATAGCTCACCGATTCGGCCAGCATCTCCTGTAATATCATATAATTCATCACTAGCCTAGAAGAAATATCCCACTCGCATCACTTTAACATCATCATAAAGTAAGACAACCTTAAGTTGATCCATTGTGACTCAGGGACTGTCTACACTTGACCGGCCAATGCTTGTTCTCGGTGACTGAATTTTTATTCACTATTGCCATACTTAACAGTTCCACTCATACACCGGTCTGCATGCCTCACTCCGGACCTCCCCAGTCATTCAGGCTCCCGATCAGCCCGCAGGACCCTAAGCCTGTATGTGTATGTATGCTGGCATCAGACTATTTTCCCTCCCACACTGCAGAGGACTAATAGTGGCTCGCGAGCTCTTGCCATAGAGACGGCTTTCTGTCTTTCAGGGCCACTCCTGGATACGCAGCAACACCCACCACCCATTCTTACTGCCTGTGCTTAGGAGACTGACCCACACAACAGGGCAACTGATGGTGGCTGCCTCTTCCCTCTCCTCCTCCTCCTTTTCCTCTCCCTCTCTCCTCCTCCTCTCTCTTTGAATAGAGGGGTTCCTTCAGCGCTCTACCATGTGCAAGGTAATATCCACACAGCCCTCAAACAGGGAAGCGCCCGTGGCTCCTCTCTCAATCCTCCACGCACCATCAATCACAGGTCCCATCCTTCTGACCTCCTTACTGCCTCTTCCATCAAGTCACTTCTCTCCACCCAATCGAATGCACGGCACAAAGAGCTGTTCTGGGGCTCGATATGACCCGGTTACTGTCTGGTTTTCAATTGTTTCTCATTGTCCTTGGAATAAAGTTCATTGTTTTCAAGGTCTTGTCACCTTATTAAATAGTCCATTCTGATTCTCTAGCCTTGGCTCTTTTTTTTTTCTAGGTCTTGAAGTTCAATGTCTCTTCCTCTGAAAGGGTTTCTGACCCAAAGGGAAGATTGAGCTCCTTGTTATCGACATCAGGGATGTTCTGTCTTTGCTTGTTGTACTTAGCACATTGCTCAGGGTTTACCCTGTGTGTTCTGTGTATCTTGAACGGGGAAACTCACACAGGTTTCCCTCACAGCCATGCTGCTAGGATCTACAATGATGAATGTAACATACAATGATGTGTTGAATGACTGAGTGGGAACTGCTTATCTAGTATTTGCTTTCTATCATTTATTTCCTTCCACAGACAGAAGCAGCTTGATTTATATACAAACCCTCTCTACCTAGTAAACAATGGTGAGATTGAACCAGATATTCAAAGCTAGGCTTCTGGCAGTGCAGGGGTGTTTCTGGGACCTGGGCAGGATCCGACTAGAATAAGCCTCTTCTATCTTCCACTGAATGCATATTCTATCCCTAGACCTCCAGCTAAAAACATAATTGTATATAAAAAATACAATTTTATTTATTTTTATTTTTTATTTATTT